>NW_018165748.1:363754-364201 GCF_001263595.1 Phalaenopsis equestris | reverse complement strand
TTTGTTTCGTTTTTAATTTTGAAAAAGTTGTTTAATTAAAAAAATGTTTTGTTTTGAAAGTGATATCGTATTCAGTACCTGCATAATGTGTTAGAGCAAGAGTAATTGCAATAAAATAAAGGAACAACAACAAATAAAATGTACCTGTGTACGTGACGTATCTGCTGCTGTTATTCCTGTTGCATGTTTAACTCACAAAGCACAATATAATTTGCAGGGATTTAAATAAACTTGCAAGTAAACTAAACAAGACAAGAAAACTCAGCACGAAAGTCAGAAAAGCGAGTCGTATAAATCAAAAGCAAACGAAACACTTAGCCACATATGAAAGATCAGGACTGAGTATAAGAAATTGGTGAAAGTGGGGGCTCAGAGCTGGGCTGTGTGCTTCCCGACCTTGAACATGAGTTATCGGCCCAACAATCTACAGAAGGTAGTTCTTAACCT
>NW_018165748.1:363120-363654 GCF_001263595.1 Phalaenopsis equestris | reverse complement strand
GGCGAGGCAGGCCGAACGAGGGAGATAAGCAGGAGTCCCGAGCGCGAGGGAGATAACCGGGAGGAATCCCGAGCGCGAGGGAGATAAGCAGGAGGAATCCCGAGCGCGAGAGATAAGCAGGAGGAATCCCGAGCGTGAGGGAGATAAGCAGAAGGAATCCGCCGAAAAGAAAATCCAGCTGGATTTGTATCCCGCGCCTCTCTAATGCCGTTACAGGTGCATGGAGCGGGCTATTAAATTCCTTCCATATAGGGGCAGTTATATTAGGTAAATATTAACTCCTAATTAAATCTAATTAAGATGAAATTTGAAGGAAAAATTTAAATTTTAAAAATTTGAAATTTGAAAGTCCTGGCTTGCGTTCAGCCTGTGTCGAGCTCGAATTGAGCCCGGGCTGAACCCAAACCCTTGCCCCGCTGATTTAGAAGAAACGTGCATCGATTTTCGTGCAGTTCGCGCAAGTGTGGAACCACAGCAATATGGGTGTCCCTCCTAGCTAAAATCGACGTTCCAGACGCGTCGGCGAGGTCCGCT
>NW_018165748.1:354306-363078 GCF_001263595.1 Phalaenopsis equestris | reverse complement strand
CGTCCAGATGAGTTTGCAGGCGGGCGAGTCAATTCAAGTCAAAGTCGTATGGGGTGCATAGAGTGCGTGAAATGCGGCGTTCGCGAGTAATCGAGTCACAAAGGGTTCACCTAAGGCTGTTGATCCTATAGGAACTCAATTTCGGGCCCTCTACATGTTGGTCCTTAGCCCTTGCAACTAAAAGTTGAGTGTTTGGAACCACTCATGCGAGTTCTTCACAAAAATGAGTCAAGAAGTGGCTTGAAGTTCTACGGGAGGTGGGCTCCATTGCTAGTCCGCTAGGATGGTCAATAAGAACTCCTAAAGCTAGATCCTAGGTTCTAAGAGTAGAAGACTAAGACCTCACTAAAAATGAGGTCAACAGTTGCACACAAGTCATAAAATTCAAGGCACAAGCACTCTCTGAAAGAAGAAAATTAAGATTAACAAAAGTATAGGCAATACCAATCAAGTCGATTAGTTCTCTTTAGCTCTCATTTGACTTACCATTAAAGAGAGATGGAATTTCATCTATATTATGGTCTATATTAATACTATATGGCACACAATCTATATTGAACATTTATGACAAGAAATCAAGATTTTGAAAAAGATGTTACAGGGAATCTAGCCTATTGCAATTATGAAGTGGCAATGTCAAGATGTCATCATTACCATGGGGTCAATAATCTTCTTGGGTCAATAGCTGGCTCATTGGCTTCTCTTTGCCTTCTTAAGATTTCTTCTTCTAAGTACAAGAATGATTCTCTCATCTTCTTGCCGTCACTGTTTTTCAATGCCATGTATTAGAGTGCACAATTAATTTAAAGCCCTAATACCTAAAATATGATTAATGAGGTATAATTTGAAATTTGCATGAAACAGAAACCAAGCAAGCAGTTTTATTAATGGAGGAAACTAGGCAACATGTAAGAAATAAAAATCTCTCAAATCCCTTCCCTCTCTAGTTCATTGACTCCATGTTGCACACATGTCATAAAATTCAAGGCACAAGAAGCACTCTCTGAAAGAAGAAAATTAAGATTAGCAAAAGTATTGGCAATACCAATCAAGTCGATTAGTTCTCTTTAGCTCTCATTTGACTAAAGAGAGATGGAATTTCATCTATATTATCGTCTATATTAATACTATATGACACACAATCTATATTGAACATTTATGATAATAAATCAAAATTTTGAAAAAGATGTTACAGGGAATCAAGCCTATTGCAATTATGAAGTGGCAATGTCAAGATGCCATCATTACCATGGGGTCAATAATCTTCTTGGGTCAATAGCCGGCTCATCTCTTACACCTTCTCGATTTTTGGTTCCATCGTGATCCTCAACATATGGCTTGAGACCCCAACTTAAGTTAATTCTCAACCCAAATAACTCTCTTCAACATTGCTTTTGGCTTCAAAACCTCTCAACAATATTATAGATTCTCTTGAGATTCCCCTTCTCAGCTTCCACATCATCTCAATTGGTCCCCATATCATAGACTCAACTAATCTCTTGATCAGTGTGTTACTTCCCATCTAGCTCAAAAAATAATTAGAATGATAATGATATTTCAGGTTCTTCAATACCGATAGAACATCAAGATAATGGACAAACATTTTTTACTACATGAGAATAGAAAATACTAAAAAAGGATAAAAAAATAAGAAATTAGAAACTCAAAACAAAAAAAATTGTTGTTCTTTTCTCAACAAATGATTAATTAATCAAGGTTAACTGCCACCAAACTACGAGGCACTATAATAACAGCTCTTGAATTATGAGAAAATCAAGCAAAGGGCTTGCCAAATTCATCCGAAGTCCCTTTGTAATTTCTCAAGGTTATAAGTGTCACATCCAAGAACCTCTTAAAGCATTGGTTTTTGTTTCATAAAGAATGAAGCATAGAGAAGAAAACATTTGGAGTTTACCTACAGCACTCTTCTCAGGCAAAGGTGGAATAAAAATTCCTTTGAACTTTTCTGCAAGCCTATCATGCAACCAAACAAAGTCACTATAACGCCGAATGACAATCTTCTCTTGTCCCTGATATTCTGGCATGTTTGTCTGCTTAAGAGAAAAATGTCAAAACATTGGGAAAAAAACAAAAAAGTATTTATTCGCAATTCATAAGTATTTAAGTATGCGGGAGCTACATTTGCGCATATGCTAAGTTGAGGTTCTACTTGAGCAGTGCAGGACAAATAAACAAGTGCCGCTACATAGGCATTATGAATTCACGATATCAAGTAGTACTACATTATTTAACTTGGCGTTTGTTTGCTTAGCTACAAGTTGAAGCATATGAAAATGAATATATGCAAATAACTATGTGTTTTAGGGACAAACATGATCATCACTAGCCTTATCCTAAGCATTTTGAGTTGAATTTATGAATGCTCATGCATTCATTCATATTGAGTTAAGGTGCTACACCATCGTGCACAAGTTTTTTGCGTTTCATTTAGCAAAGTTAGTTTCAGCATAACTCATTTCTTTACTAAATCTTTCACATGAATTCACACCATATTACGGAATCTCCTACCATTTCTTATGTATATCAAGCCACCTAAATCTAATTTCCACTATTTTATTTTTATTTAGTGCCGATCTCATTTTTCTAACATAATCAAGTTATACTCTATAGTTATTAGTTTTACCAAACATCCATAATAATGTTTACATTGAATTTGCACTCAATTTGTCTATCAGTAAATTTTTATAAACTTTGATTTTTTTTTGAATCAAATAGCATTCTTAAGGCCTTTTTTTTAACAAAATAGTCATAACATAAGAAGTTTTGTCCTATCTATATCCCATTATTTTGGACAGTAAATCCAAACTACTTAAAACTTATAACACTGAACTATTAACTGATCTTTTATTGTCACTAAATTATACTAAATTTTAGGCCTTTTTAAAGATTGCTTTAGTATTCTAACCTCTTACTACAAAAGAATTAGTATGTCTTATACACATTCCATTAGCAAATGTTGTATGATGTATTAAGGGTCTGTTTGGGGCAGCTGCAGCTGTTCGAATAAGCTGTTGTTCAAAAAGCTGCGGTGGTTATTACAAAAATCTTTAAAAAAAAAAAAAAAGTCAGACCGTAATTTTATAGCAGTCACAGCAGGTAGCCAGGATTGTGAGGAAAACACAGCTTTCAGTTGCAATTTTCTAGGAAAGCATACAAAATGCAATTTTGCAAAAAAAAAAAAAAAAAAAAACTACAATGCGACACCACACCGCCGCCCCAAACGCACCATAACTCTTTTGAATATTACTTAGGAATACCCTGACCATTAAAAAAGGGCGTTGACTTAATGTTAACCCTAATTTTCACAATGGCCCCGTCATTTATATCCTTAAATTTTTTTATATCTTTCATATAAACATATTCTTCAATTTTGAATAATTATATAAAAGACGAAAATACCTTCAATTCTTGCAAGTCACAGTTAAATTTAATGAAAAATATAATTTATGATCAATTTAGAAAAACTTTTAATAGTCTAGGACTAAATTAGAGCATTCTAAAACTCTAGGACTAAATAAGATACTCTTAATAGTCGGGGGACTATTTTGGGCTTTTACTCTATTTTTTTAAATATATATTGTCAACTAAAACTCAACTTGAGCTCTTTCGAGATCGATAAAAAACATATGAGAATATTTTCATTTTTTACTAAAATGTTCCATTTGCATCCATGAAATTTGTTAGCATAAAAGATTAAATGTATAACTAAATTAGCTCTTTATTGCTCGCATACATTTTATAAACCCAAATTCTATTACCATTTTCAAGAACAACACCTGAGACTCATAAGTTTGATACAATAAAATTGCCACAGTATCAAACAAATTTTTTGTAAGTTACTAAAATTCTTATCCGTCAAGCATAAAGCAACCTCATGGTCCTAGAGATTTCCTCAACAGATTTGCTAATCAAAATACTCGAAAAACTCTCTTATCTCAAATTTCACTTCAATGAGAAAAAATTTATTGACACATTCTTCATAAGCTAACTCCAACTTCATAAGACTTTGGATAAAAAAATTTAGAGAACAGAGAATAGAAACATCACCTGTTTTGAGTGACGAGTTTTTTTCATTAGCTAGATTGTCTCAAGCAAAACTACTGGATGGACAATGGAAAATTTTGTAAAAAAAGAAGATAACATCTTTTTTTGCTAGCTAGATGCACTGCTACCATATGGAAATAGTAAACTACATGCAGATGAAAAGGAAAAATGCATACAAGGAAGAATGTAAACTCCAGAAGAAAATATAAGACTATTATTTTATCATCACTCGAGCAGTATTTATCTGATTTTATAGAAGATATAAAATTCATTAGTTCAAGAGAGCAAAATAAGTTTTAAAGAAAAGGCTGTGATTTGGTATGGTTGTTTCTAAATAATGCTGGAGATTTCCTGCAGAAAAAATAGTGGTGGAATGATGATAAAGGCAGAAGTTTGTTGTTGCCTAATATCACACTATAGTTGAAGCTGAGAATTTTTAGGAGCTTGCTAGAACAAGATTCTAAAAGTGGAAACTTACCATTATGTAGAAACTAAAGTTACAAACTTGGTAATCTTGTTAAAATTCAAATGTGCTGAATTGAAACTAACAGTTTTCAGGAAGATTTTTTTAGAATTATAAAAAGTTACTAATTTCATGTCTAGCGAATTATATATTGAATTCCTTAAACATTTAAATTTGATAAATGATTGAATGGTAAATTTCTGAATTTCTCTCAATTTGTATGAATGTTGTTGAATATAGATTCACAAAGCTCTTTTAAAGTCTTAATGAAAGCTTATGGGCGATGAGTCTAATTGTATCAACAAGATCTGGAGCTTTTCAATTGGTGATTTCAATTTTTATCTTTTCTTCTAAATTATTTTGCAATTTGATTGTTTGTATGAGTTATAGTTTGTCAAGCTCATCACAAATTGATTTCTATTTTTGTGGTTTGAACCTTAATTATTGCAAAATTTTATATTTGTTCCTAGACTTCTCATGGAACTTCATGTTTTGACAACTTGTACACTATTGTTTAGAATGAATTTATTTTTCTTAATTTTGCATCCAAAAAACTATTTTTTGCTTGAATAAAAATTGTGGAAGTGAGAATTATAATCTTCTGCTTCTTTCCTCTTACGTCTCGCCCTAATTTTGCATTAATGAACCCTAAACATTAAACCATCCAATGTTAGTAAATTAGAAATCTTAAAGCAGTCTTCATTGAGCATGCCTCCAAGAGGTCTGAATTAGAAGAGAATTTGATAAAATCAAAAATCTATTAAAAAAAGATGACAGCAAACGAAACAACTTCATGATTATTTTTTTTTTTCTTAAATAAAACATAAATCTCAGATGCTTCAATTATCTTATATCAGCACCAATCATAATACTTCTACATATCTAATTTGCATGGTGGAAAACTAAGGATATACAGAAAAAATAATATAAAGAGATTCACAAAACATAACCTAAGTTCAAACTTTCTTACCAAGTTACATAGATTTAAAAACATTACGACCAAAACAATACAAATAATGAAAATCAGTCCCTATATGCACTCTTTCCTAAAATTATGCGAAGCCAGGATTTCAAACCATGCAACCGACATCTGGAAAACTCAAATGAAAACATTTCCCGTCATAAATTAAGCTAAAACTCAACCCTCATATACCAAAAACATCAAGATCAACCAAACCATCTTCTTCTTTCCGCAATAAAAGTAATATCAAAAGGGTATAACAAATAAGGTACAAGCATACCTTAGTCATGACTCTATACGAGATATAGGCCTGCACTCCATTCCCCAATTTCACCGGGTCAGTAACCGAGACGGACAGGAAAGGTTGCGCCGATGGAGATCTTGGACTCTGCGAAGGAGGAGACCCCGAAAACGTCCGCTGGTGAAAAAGGGGTAGAATCGAAAAACATAGAACAGATTAAACTCGTCTAAATCGCACAATTCGGTGAGGGTTGAGGTTTCGACGGTACCGTGGAAATCATCGCGCCTTCTTCTTCCTTCCAGCAGCTGCAGAGGGGACTACCGAACCGGAAGGCGGCGAGGGGAAGATCACGGAGGAGTGTGGAAGCTTAGCGATGCGTGCATCAGGCAGCAAATCAAAGAAGACTTAAGGAAAGAAAACTTCTAGGCCATGTAAGTACTCGATCACCGAGCAGGGATGATCCCCGTGGCTCAGTTAGCCGGTTCTCGAGGCGGTTAAGAGGGTCGACCCTGTTGCATCTTAAAAATTGTTCAATCTAGAAGTCTGCACATTTAGCCTGCTGATAAGGTGTAGTGTATGGTGATATGATAATCACTTAATCAGCGGTTAATCGTCGATTGTGTCGTATCTGAACGAAATATTTTCATGTTGCACATGTTGCTGTAACATAGAGAAAACATTAAGTATGGACATAATATTTTTATACACTTTTGTATAATATTTATGTTACAATTTACAACATTGTTATTCATGAAGTTCGGATCTGTAACATAAAAGCATTTGCATACATACCATATAATCATCATATATTTATACATTTAACACTTAAATTTTATTTTAATATTTACACCGTCTAAGGGCCCGTTTGGGGCAGTTTATAACTGCAGGCGGCGTTTTGAAAACACCGCCAGTCCGTTTGTTTATTGCGTTTGGATAGATTAATGAAAAACTCAGTTTTCATTTCTTTAATAGATGCGGCCGCGGGATAGTATTGATGTAGTGTTCTTAAGTTTTTTCCTCCCGTGCCCCCGTCTCCTCCCTCGCTCGACGCCTCTCACCCCGCCTCGCCATCACAAACTCTCACCCTTGCCTCCCTCCATCAGTACCGTTCTTAAGTTTTTTCCTCCCGTGACACCTCTCGCCCTCGCCTCTACAAATTGGCGAAGGGAAAAGATTACAAATTGGCGAAGAGAATCCTAAAGGACGACCAAGATGATCATTTTCCTTTCTTACATGTTGATGTTCACTTTGCCTGCAATCTCTACGTCTCTTTTGTTTGCCCTTGTTTCATAGACAAGGTGAGTCGGAGTTTTGTAAGGATGAAGAAGCCTTTTCATTACTAAAATTTGATTGTCATTTTGTTGTTCTTATTTTGGCTGTATATTTTAACTTTGCGTAAATCATAAGAAAAAGGTATAGGGTTTGCATTTCTATTTGATTAGTTTGCTTTTGATTAGGAATTTGTTGTATGTTTTCCATCGATGCTTGTTTTGTGGTTTCATTTGAGATTGATCTTTCATTTGAGCAATACTTTAACTGGTGAACAAATCTAAAGACCATTTCATTTATAGGTTCTGAAAAATATCTGACCACAATCAGGGAGCTCTCTCTCTCATTTTTGGGGATAATGCTTGTCTCTGAATGTTGATAGGAATTTGTTATTTTTAATTTGTTGACCATATTCCTTGAATTTATCAACTCCGTGACGCTTGTAACGACAGGAGGACTGCAAATTCTTCAGGTGGGCCGACAGAGAGTATGTTTCTATGATATCCGAACTGGACATCGGTGTTCAAAGTTCGTCGATATCAAAATTTCAAAACACCGCACTAGTTCGAGTGCTTCCATTCTTACTTATTTGTGTTCAGATATATTTGAGTTATATAAATATAGCTCTACTTATTTGTATTGTCGTGTCTTAAAATTTGATCTTTAATTTTGTTGATAAAATAACTTATTCTGCTACACATATTAGTAATTCAAATAAAAAAATTGCAAATAAGCTGTTTACAAAACGCACGAACCAAACAGGTCAATAGCTTATCCAGAACAGGGGCAGATTGGTCATTTCTTCAGAATCAGATGCTCTCAAAATACACTAACTAAAAAGCCAGACAGATTATCCGGATCAGCTGCCCATCAGCAGATTATCAGGATAAGCTGTTTATCAGCAAATCTGGATAAGTTGCAGCTGCCCCAAACAGACCCTGAATCTTTCTTATCACATAAAAAATATCCCTATTTTAAATTGTAAAAATGTAATAAATGATTTTCTTATATAGATAAAATAATATACATGTAGAAATTTAAGTTGAGTTGTGTATATGAGAAATGTGTCGGTAGGCAGGTGAACGGCTCGGGAAGAAAATATGATCGATTGTGCGTAACTCGAAGGCGATCATCTGATTTGGGCGTTGGCAAAATGAGCATTTTCTTTGAGCGATCAGTAGAAAATGTCAGAGGATCTCTCACAAGACAGCGATTTGCTCTTTGGCCAATAGACAAAAAGTATCTTTTTGGATTAGATGTCAATAAAACCGGGCCTTAATAGAAGATTGGTGAAATTCCTATCGGTCCAATCAGTTCTCTAGTTTTATTATATGTGAATCTCTGTAAATTACCAAAAAATCCTTTTGAATGATCAATGAGGAGGGGCCTAGTATGTAATTTTGTAGTACTATGACTCATTCTTAAAATAGAGGATCAATGTCGTGAATAAAGATGACACTCTTTTATTAATCTTTACCGTACTCTCTCTCTCTCCTACAAAACGCTCTATATATTGGGCGTGTTTCTTGGACATTTTGGATACAACAAGTCCTTAGATGTGTGAATAAATAAGAATTGAGTGTTATTTATGTAAATCTTCCTGATATTTAATATGATATGTATTTTAAAATAATTTGGATTAAAATTGATTCCATTAATTTTCAAATCAAATATAGGTTGAGACTTCTAGTCACTAATTTTTGGGTCAAATTCTATATGACAAAAAATTAAATTTAATTTTAACTAAACACCAACATATATATATACCGGAAG
>NW_018165748.1:297034-354255 GCF_001263595.1 Phalaenopsis equestris | reverse complement strand
TATATATATATATATATCAAATAACCTAAATAAATAAACACATACATATTAGTAAATTTCTATGTATTTATATATCTAATACCTAAACTTCAATGTTTATATATATTTCATCGAATATATGGCAATGAGCAATAGTCATAATTTTTAATATGACTTGAAAGATTTGGATGGTGTAAATATATATAAAAAAAAAAATTAGGTGTTGATATGCAAATATATAATATTAGGATGGTATATATATAAATGCCTCATTTTTTAGCATTATTTTATATATAATATTAGGATGGTAATATTAAGAGTCCATTTATTGATTTGTTGAAAATAAAAAATTTCTAAATTAGACTCAATCTTTACTATTAAGACTTAGGAGCAATATTGATGATTTTAAATACTAGATTATTAAATGAACAAATTTAGATATCTTGTTGTTTCATTTGATTATGATCGTGAATAATATCATCTAAAGCTCATGAACATGCTCGTTAAGATGCTCTATTAAAGCTAAATATTGCCTTAAAGCTTAATACAAATTTTAAGTAAAATTATAATTAATTCAAATAAAATAAGATTCAAAATTAATTTAAAATTAAGATATTTTTTATATTATTAATTTAAAAATAATTAAATTAGCTAAAATTTCTAGGGAAAAAAAAACATTGTTATTTGAGAGAAAGTAAAACTGAAGTATAGAAAAGCAAAAACATTTTATATTTACATTTGATTGATTGCACTTTGGCCCATCCTGTTCAGCCATTCCTACTTGGCTGATACTCTTCTGAGTTTGGTATAATTGGTTAATTGTCTTCGCCATCTTTATTTATGCCTATTTTCTTATCAGGCTTAGACCGGGAGAAGACACATTTAGGTGAGTTCCTACTCCTGCCGGTTTGCATAGGAGCTTTTTGGTATACATATTTTGTTCATCAAATCTTTCGTCTCTTAAAAAATTGTACTTTAATAAGAATAAGAGAATTAACTGCATTAAGTAATTATGTGATTTAAATGACACTTATGGCATGGATACTCCCTTAAATTCTGAGTCCTAGTTCTTATGAATAAATTGATGAGACATATGTTTAGACTACTCGCATTTCAGCCCCTTCTCTTTGCTCTTTAATTCATTCGCTTTTGTTTACTTCGTATGTCGAGGGGGGATCTCAATTGTTCGAATACTAACATTCTGGACAAGGATTTGTATCAGCCATGTTCACTAAATGAAAGCAGATAAGCGGTCAGGAGGGCACAAGGTGGTGGTGAAGCAGAAGAAGGGAGCTTCAACTTTTGACCAAGGGGAAACACCAAACATGACTCATGTATGAGCTACAGTTGAGGTGAACGTTGTTGAGATCAACTCACCAATGGGTAATACGACTAATGATCTACCCTCGCAGATGAATGCCCAGATGCTCGTAGCGGCACTCAGTCTTGAGGGTATGGTAGACGAAGACAAGTCCCTTACAATTTCAAAAATATTAGGCAATGAAGATCGATTAGTATATAAGAATTTTTTTTTTTGCTTTATGTACATCAGGAAGAAAAAATATGCTTTACTTTTACTTTCCCTATTTTTTTGTAGTGTCTTACTTATAGTGAACTTTATGACTCTAACTGCACAAAAAGAATGCTGGTTGAATGAGCCTGAGGCCCTGAAAGTTATGTCGGATACTTCAGCGGGAAGAGAAGATCAAGTGATCTAAGAGTAGGTAAGCTTTTTCCCAAAGAGGTTCATCCAACTGCAACATATGGATGTCCTTAGAAGGAGAAGAAGAGAGTCAGATGGGATCATGAGATAGTGACGCTTCCCCTTCTCCTTCCCTGGAGAGATAAGAGTCCTACCAGTGAACCTTTTAAAATTTCTCTTGTTGTGGATGTGTCCATGCAAGCAGAAAAAACTGAACAAATCAAAGTAAGAAATCGTTAAACTGAAGAGGTTGGTTTTTGCTTGTAAAGTGAACTGTGGGATGTGAAGGATAAGTACCCGGTATTCTAGAATCAAGTTGAGTTCAACTGTCTGAGTCGGTTCAAGGGTGGAGGGGAGTTTCTGCTTTAGAGGCTCATTTAGCTTGGTCATCTTCCTGCTGAGATTGTTACTGACCCTTATGCAGGGATTTTTTTCTTGCCTTGATTCATTGTATTTGTCTGCACTCCCGATATAGAATCATTTGCAATGACTTTTAATGTTAAATTGAATAAAAAAATTATTTTGTCGCTTTGGTTATCATGATGACTTAATCGAATCTTCTGTAATGAGTTGAATAGGTTTTTGACACTTCCATTCATTTAAGAATGGCAAAGAAAGAGAAAATGACAAATATATTGTATGATGACGAATTGCTCATTTACCAAGACCAATTCGGACTTGAACTCCAATTGCCACTTTACCGAGAGCTAGTGGCTATATTCAATTTTCATGGCTAGCTCAAGTGATGTCAAATTTCTTCGTTGATATTATGACTCTAGTGGTATATCTGAGGCATATGAAATTCCATGGTGAATCGACCCCTTTAGACCATTTTTCCCCATAAGAAACTACCATAAAGGACTCATCCAATTCTTCAAGGTCGGTGTCTGACTTCACGGCTTGGAGAATAAAGTAAGACATTGGAAAAGAAAGTTCTAGTTTGCTCCTTTAGAGAAGGGATGGTCAATTAAGACGAGGTCGGCTCCCTCGCTTTCGGAGAAGGAGTAAGTGAAGATGTCATATGAGGAGCATCGATGTATTTACTAGGTGAAGTAGGAGGAGCTAAATGTACTCGGGGACATAATCGCTACAAGTTTTTTGGTTGTGCAATTGTTCAAGGTGATCTTGAAGGAGGATTGGGTGTTTACAGATGTAACCAAATAAGTTGTAGTGGACTGATAAATAAAGGACAAAAGAGAAAACTCATCTATACTGCTACAGGTATGGCTTTATATCATTAATTGACATCTCCTTCTATCATGCTCATTTAGAATAAGGAAACTAACGAGTTGATTATCATTAAGAGACGAAGCTATCAAGAGGAGAACGAGTTAACTCTTTGTCTTATGTTGATGTTTTCTTCTCTAGTTATGACAAAATAGAACTACCTAGGGAAGCATATGATCGACCTGGAGGGGCAGAAGGTACTTCAGTCGCCCCCCTAGATGTTCAACCCATTTGCTCTATCCTCCCGACCGGTAAGATAGTAGGACCAGAAAGTAGGGAGGAGCCTCCTGTGGGTGGAGGAGTCGTTGATCAAGCTCTTCAAAGTTTGCTAATAAGTGAAAAACAAACAGTGGTTGTCAAGGAGAGTCGTCTCTAAAGAAGAGGAAGACACCCTCTCCACCAAAAAGGACCTCCGTATCCCGGGTTCCCCCTCGAAAGAATAGGGGTGAATTTGTAAGGTTGGGCAATGATGGCTAGCAAGCCTTAGTATATTTGACAATGAACTAAAGTGTTGAATCAAAATACGGGGTGTGATGCGATCATTTGAATCCTCTTGTCTATGTCAACTCAGAGCTAGTTCTTATTTGATTCGGCAAGTGTGATCATTCTAAGCTGATATTTTATAGGGGTTTGGCTCGTTTGTGAAGAATTCCCATGTCTCGAGCATTCGTGATTCTTTTGGGGAGTTCATTCATCCCTGCATGATTTGCAAGTTCAAAATTGTGTATCATTTATTTATAAAAGTCAAATTTTATTCATGTGCTTAAGATTCTTCTAAGAATTTTGTTCAATCCAAGTCATTGTTATTATAGGAGAAGAATTTATGCTTTAAGCAAAAACTATCATTCGCTTGTTGGAGGCTTTCAACTCTCCTTGGATCTTACTTTCTTAGAGTCATTCCCAGTAATTGGGGGTTCAACTTTTGATCTCCTCTAGCCTTATGGCACATTGAATTTGTGCCTCCTCTAGTAGGTCGAGTGTAGCTTGCATGCCTTCCTCATTAATAGTATACCATTCTTCAAATTCTACTTTTTCAAACTCAGATGTTGTAGTGACTTTTTGGTTGTGCCGGTTGTATCCAGCCAACAACATTACTTCGCCTTAGTGTGAAAGTATGAAAGGAATTTGCCCATCATTGTTCTTAGTGTCCACAGGATGAATAAAAGGTGTTCAGGTTACTTTTCTCTTGCTCCTTCGACTTTCTTTCTTAGTAGGTTCAGATTTAACTATTTTATCGCTTCAACTTGTCAATTCGTCATTGGATGGGGAATCGATGCAAAATTCAGGTTAATCCATTGACTTTGGCACAAGTCTTTGACTTTCTGATCTTCAAAATGTGTCTCGTTGTTAGTGATGATAACCATAGGCAAGCCATATCGATAAGTGGGATTAGTCAAGATGAAATTGCAGTTGATTTTGACAATAGTTTTGGCTAGTGCTTTAGCTTCTATCTACTTGGAGTAGTTGATAACTACCAATGTAAATTTAAAGTCCTTTAGATTGGTTGAATGGTCCAAGGAGATCTAGTTCCTAAACGATGAATGGCTATAGACTCAAGATTGGTTGTAGATTATGGGATGGTTTGAGTTGCATGGGGCTTAACTTTTGCATTATTCACATCCCCTTGAGAACTCTTCAACTCTTTCCTAAGAGTTGGTTAGGAATAGCCTTATCTGAGTATCTAATTTTCTAAATTCATTCCTCCATAGTGACTTTCACATTCTTCTGAATGAACGTCTCTATGAATTTCTACAATTGTGTCCTCACGTATGCATCTCAAGTAGAGTGATGTCATGGAACTTTGGAAGACTTTCCCATTTAGAATAAAGTGATGTGTAACCTTAATCCTGAATCTCCTATGATCTTTTACTTCTGTAGCAAGTTTCCCAGTCTCAAAGAACTGAATATATGGATCCACCTAACTTATAACCTTCTCAATTTCTACATCCATAACTTCAGTTAGATCGATCATATGATGTTGTTGGCATCAATTATTAGGTGTCACAAGTTCAGAGTGTCCACATACATAGCTTAGGGAGGTCTACGGTAAGTCTGTAGCATCTGATACCTCAGACACCCACCCAGGAACTTCTAGATTTGTTAGAGGCAAGTGGCTGGGTTCGGTGGCGATGCAGCCCTACTCCGAGAATTTCTCTCTAGGAGGCCCCTCCGAGATGTGAGTGTGGTTGGTGCCTAATTTGATTATTAGAGGTCACCACACATCTACTTGGAACCTCCTACGATCATAGCAAGTCATGGAGTTCACATATGCACGCTAAGGGAAAATTAGGGTTCGAAACACCCTACCCGCACCACAGTTTAGGACGACCATTAACACTAATTTTGTCGATGAATAACCAATAATAATACTTCATTTTGAGGTTATGTGACCATATTTCAGTCACGTAAAGTATTTCATAAATTCTGGATCGAAAAATGGTCATGTTTTTGTTTGTTTTTCTCTCTTTTATTTTTGAAGGAGCCGTTAGCTTGTCGATCGTTGTATACTTCTCTTTCCCGAATAAGTCTCCCTTTTGAGTCATATGAATGACCTGGAGAAGAGAGGAATCAGAAAAGATGGACATACGACGAAGATGAAAGATAAGAGAAAAAATAAAATGTGGAGAGCATATGAGCGATAAACCCCGCAAAGTTAGGTCAAGCATGTTCACCTACACAAGATCGGGCGAAAACACCTTGGAATGATATCCGCGAAAGGATTCCTTCGTAGACTACCTATAACCAAATATTCAAGTGTAGGTGTCTGTTATGGGGTCAAGAGCACTCTCAGATGACATGCTCTTACTAGTTAATTACATCTTAAGGGATACCAAATAATACTCTCAATAAAAGAGGTTTCGCTTTATATTATCATGAACTTGGGGCAATAGTCATCAAAGGAAGGTTATTCAGTGTGGGAAAGTCTCGATGCTTCAAAGCTCACGCTAAGATATCGGGTAGAGAGTGAATCTCTCACATCCCAAATTGGTAGCGGCTCGTCGACACACGGGGCCCACAAAATAACCTAAATAATCTTGATAGGGATATCTCAACGCGTCAAAGCAAGTCCGTACCATAAGGGCAGAGGAGAAATCGTCATATCTCAAATGGGCTGCAGCTCATCGGCATCGGGCCATCGAGATGACATTGACGAAGTCAAAGAAGCAACAGGGCTCAAAGGAGCTCAACAACAGAAAGATAGAGTAATCTTAGAAGATATAGGTAGCTGGGTCGGAGTACCAATAACCCATCATACACAATCACTAGAACCCTAAGTCTACCCGGCCATAAAGGTAATCGACCCAACAAGTCCTGAGATCCCCGATTAGCAATCCGTGAATTGTGTCGTCCACGAGGACCTCAGTAGCCCTAAGGTCAAAGGAATGAAACTTTATCTTGTGACTATAAGTTGGAGCTCCAAGGGGTGGGACTCACACTTACCGAAGTAGCGAGAATGCCTGAGAAAAGGAGAAAAGTGAAGGCTCTGGTACAAAGAGGGAAACACTCCAAACAAAAGAACTTATATCTGGTCTAGGTTAAGGAGCCTTCTAACACCCAAGGCACATTAGAAAATCACTTATGTAAAAAGGTATGCTGGGTTAGTCGGGTTGGAGAAGCATGGAGATTTCTCCTCAGGACATGCAAATATGAATGCATTTAGAATGATTCTTAAGAATTGTGAAGGCCCTATTATATGACTTGGGTGATAGCCATGCATGCAACCCATTTTAAAATATGGCTTGAAGGTCATGCAGTAAATAAAAGTGCAGTTTTAAAGTTCTGAATGTTTTAATCCTGAAAATTCATTATCTTGAACATTTTATTAGGATTTTGTAGAAAACTTACAATTTTAGGGTCCTTAATGAACCTAGATAATATTTTCGTGGAATCATGGACAAACCACATAAATAAACAAGGAAAATATATAGACATGCAGACATACATGCATGCAATGAAGCAGAAAAAATAAGTCAAATCAAAATAATAAGAAAGACATATAAATACATCTTTTTTATTCAATCGGCCCTCTTTTATGGAGGGCAGTTTCATCATAAAAATAAGTATAGGTTATGATGATGCCTAAGATTTTTTTTAGAAAAAACTAGTAGCTTTTTTTGTCACATCATCATTAAAATTAAGATTTTTTATTAGATTTCCCCTCAAAAGTTAATAGGTTGTTAGTCATAAAACATGGCGTTCACACATTCTATAGTTGCACTCGACTGATTACACTTCACCCATCACATTTGGTCATTCATACTTGACCACTCGTACTCGGCTCATTTTCTCAGCAAGCATGGATCGAGAGAAAGACCCATTTAAGTAAGTTCCTATTCCTGTTGGATTACATAGCTGTTTTTGATTGCACACTTGATGATATTAGAATTTGATTTCGACCATCAAGAATTTTGATCAAATGAATCAACTATAACTCAGATACTAACTTTGTGCTAAAATTATAAATTATCTTATCAAAAAAAAAAAATCAAAATTCTCACACAAACAAAAAAATAATATAAAGTTGATGAATTAATTGTGATGATTTATAGGAAGAGTTATTTGATCCGGCAAGAAAAAGCACATACACGCATACAATATTTTCTCAATTCACAACATCAACAACAAGATACAATACATGACTTTTTCAATTAACTATGGATAGATTTACGCGCATACCCCTCCTTTTTTTATAATTCACTTATCTACTATCTAAAACTCAATTTTTATATATATATGTCATCCATCTTATTAGTAAATGAGAAGATGTGTTATATTTTTTAATGTGAAATAAATATTTTGGATGTTATAAATATAAAAAAGTAAACTTTATCTATTACATATGTAAATACTAGGAATTAAGTGGCATGTTATGATAAAAATATATTAAGAATCACTAAATCTGAATTTGTAGAATTAACTAAATCCTACAATGAACCAATCATCATTCTGAAAGAGACAAAAATATTCATTTATTTGAATCAGACATCTAAAATCCCTAAATTCTACTTTTACTTAAAACATAATAATTCATATGAAAACCAAAAAGATTCAGATTTCATTTCAGAAAGCATTGTCACTTCAACAATCAATCAAGGAAACCAGTCTCTCGCCAGACAGCATTACGTACCCGGCGCAGATCTCTGCCCTTGAGAGTCCTCCCTGCGCCTTCCAGAACAGAGAAGGTCGTCAGTGGCGATATCCTTCCAGATGCCCTGGCCACGATCTCATGAGGCGGAAGCATCTCATCATCATCGTCATCATCAACGGCATCAGCAACTCTTTCTCCCTTGTTCAGATTAACCGCTGCTTTCCTCAACCGCTGCGGAGCGACGGGAACGTTCACCGGCGCCGATTGGTGGTAGATCTTCCCTCCCAAAACGGATAGCGAGAAATCCGATCTGGGAGTTGGTATAGACGGAATCAGCCTAGCGGAGGACGACGATGGAGAAGGGGAAGTGGAAGGCGAGGAAGAGAGGGAGATTGAAGGCTTTCGTTGAACAAGATGGATCTTCGTTTCTTCTTCAGGAAGGGCTGCCAGGATGCCGAAATTCCTCTCCTGGAATCCGTCCCTCGTGCTTCGCGAGAGGAAAATCGGGCTTCTACTATGGTTAGAATTAAGGTTCGTCGGGGAGGGTTGGAGGCGAGGGGGATATTCCGGCTCCGGCGACTCGATTCCTGTAGAGAAGAGCTCATCCTCGTCGAGCTCGACGCCGACGACATCCCCGGCGTTCTGCGGGTAGAAGGGAGCGAGGAAGCGATCAGAGCCGACGGATCTCTGAGGGCGAAAGCTCTCCATCAGTAACGCAGCAATTACAAGTTTTCGCGGCGCTCGGCTTCCATACACCAGTGAAGGAGGGAGGAAGTGTCTGAAGAAAGACTGGAGAAAAAATTCGATGTATCATAACCGTTATCTGGCCGTAACTTATGTCTGGATTCCGAACCTAATACTTTTTTGATTTAATCGGAAAATAATTGAATCAAATTTGGTGTCTAAAATTTGTTTAAACTTAAAATTATTAAATTTATTTTAAAATGCTTATAATAGATAAAAAATAATTAAATTGCATATTTTAATTATGTCAAAATAAAATTAGTAATAAATAATTTAAGCTAATTTTATGTAGGAATTTTAAAAATAATCATACCAATCGTTAGTTATGTCCACGTTAGGATGTCTCCTGGAAGCAACGTGTTGATGGACTTGAATACAGTGAAAAGGGTGTAAGGATCGCTACAGTGACGCCTGAATAAAGTGATAAACATTATCAAGTGACAAAAATTGTACTTGAAGAATGAAGAAGGAAAAGTTTTTATTAAAAAAATAGGAGACAGGGGAATAATAATGTGTAATAAAAGATAACATATAAGAGGTTGTGTCATAAAAATTTCTTTAAATTTAAATGCTTAGAGAGATGAGAAAAATATAAGATGACCCGTAGGAAATCTATGGTAACAATTTGTGACTTTAAAAATTCTACTTTTAGTGGTCTTTATAATAAATTAAATACTAAAGATGGTGCAAAAAAAAAGTATAAACTACCTAAAAAAAGTAAATATTTAGTTCAAGTAAAGTGTATTAAAGATAAAAAAGATGTTTTTGTTAGGGGAAGTTATTCAACATAGGTGGATAAGCTATTTAGATAAATTTTTCAATGAAATTTCTAAAAATATGATTGACTTTAAAGATCTTAATATCGTTAATTTTTACCGTCGTATTAGTAAAAAAAAAGTTGAGGCTTTAAAGAAAATCAACGGTGGAATATCAGTAGAACCTGATGATACCCCAATTGAAGTGTAGAAATATTTAGGATATTTGAAAGTTTCTTGGCTTACTAAATTCCTTGATATTATTTTAAAAACTAAATAGGTATCTGAGTGGAGGAAGAATATTTTGGTCCCCAGTTTTAATAATAAAACGGATGCACAAGAGTACAAATTATAGAAGAATTAAGTTGATTCGTCATGCTCTAAAATTTTGTTAGAGGGTAATTGAATATAGTTTAGGACATGATACATGGATTTAGATTTCTCTTAATCGATTTGGATTTATGTCGGGCATGTTTATTATGGAAGCTATACATTTATTGAGAGGTTTGATGGAAAAGTACAGAAAGAATAAGTAAGATATACATATGATTTTTATTGATTTCGGAAAAGCTTATGATAAAGGTCCAAGAGAAGTCTTTAGAGAGTTCTAGAGAAGAAAGGTGTTGAAATAACTTATATTCAAGCCATTAAGGATATGTATTTTAGAGTTGTTACCAATGTTCAACCTGAAGGAGGGTTGACCAAGTATTTTCCTATTTTGGTTTGATTGCATCAGAGATCCGCTTTAAACCCATATTTTTTTGTCTTAGTTATGGATACTCTTACTAAACATTTATAGAAGGATGTACCTTGGTGTATGCTTTTGCTAATGATATTCTTCTTGTGGATAAGACTAGAGAGAGAGTTCATGGAAAACTTAAATTATGGAGGTCTATATTGGATTCTAAAGGCCTTCTTATGAGTAGATCTAAAACTAAATACATGAAATGTAATTTTAATAGTAGTAGCTCTAGTGTCAGACTTGTAACTATGGCTGATCAAATCATGAAAATGTGTGATTGTTTTACATATATTGGGTATATTGTTCAAAGTGATGTTGATATACATGGGGATGTTATTAGTAGAATTCAAGTTGGTTTGTTGAAGTGGAGGAATGCATTAGGCATATTGTGTGATAGAAAAATATCGCTCATACTGAAAAGAAAATTTTATAAGATGGTGGTGAACCTGCAATGCTCTATGACGCGGAATGTTGGCCTTTAAAAGAGAAGCATATAACAAAGTTAAGTGTTGCTAAGATGAGAATGCTTAGGTGGATGAGTAGCTTGACACTTAGAGACAAAATGTGAAATGAATATATTCGTGATAGGGTTGGTGTAGCTCCAATGACAGACAAGATTATAGAGAGTCATCTTAAATGGTTTGATCACATTAAATATCAACCATCTAATGATCCTATTAAGAAAATAGATGTTTTAGATTTCACTTGTGTTAAGAATGGTTGAGGTAAACCTAAAAAGACTTGGGCATATTGTATAAAAAATCATCTTAACCTGTTAGAACTAAGAGAAAATATACACTCAACGGGACACAATGGAGAAAAAGAATTCACATAGCCGACTCCACCTAGTGGATAAAGACTTGTCGTTGTTGTTAAAAATTGATAAAAAGAATTCACATAGCCAACTATGTTAAAAAATTATAAAAATATGCTAAAAATTGATAAATATATGATAAAAAAAATTAAAAGAGTTATCTATAATTTCTCTAGTCAAGTTTTTTCATGTTGAAATTGTTGCATAATTAATTCTTTATCAACACCATTAAATATGTCATTTTCAATATATGTAATTGGACAATTGTTCATCCAAACATCTTCTATATGATTGCACACATATATTATACACAGAAGTAATTTAGTATTTAGTATTTACGTTATTGAATCTACAATTTAAGATCTTGATTTTTTTATCTATCATAACTATATTTAATAAATGAAATAAGGTCATAGTTTATTTAGCATTCATTCTTGACATGTCACACATTACAAATACATTAATCATGTTTAGAATAAATATATTACTATTTAAACATAATAAGTTAACATCTTCAATAAGAGTTGTTCATCCATCGTCTCTCAATATCTGATTTTTTTTTTTTTTTGTGAAACTTAACTATAATCATGTCGTTTATAGTATATTAGTCCTTCTGTAATATTTAAGAAGCTCATTTGTCATTAGGCGTGTAAACAAGCCGAGCTTAAGCGAGCCTAAGCTTTGTTCGTGTTCAGTTTATTAAAAAATATCAATGTTCGTGTTCGGCTCGTTTATATATCGAGCTCAAACAAAATGTTTGTGTTCAACACTTTTGCTTAACGAGTTGAACACGAGCTATTTGCGAACAGCGAGTCATTTTGATAACCTTAGTCACACAATGACCCGACCAACAATTACGCAGTTATTTTAGTTTCCTGGCAAAAAACTTGACCCGATTTTTTTAGGTAGCTAGTGTGCAAAATATATATATTATAGAATTTAGAATTTGATTTATATTTCACACACTAGGGGTTCTACGCCAATATATGTATCGTTTCAAGTAATATAAGATTTTCTTTACAAATCCAGCATCAATTCCACAGAGAAGCGATGTAAGAAATCTCTTAGGCTAAGTTCTAGTCTACTACTATCAGGTCTTAGTTTGAAATTTTTGAAAAGTTTGATTTTCTTAAATACACTAATTTACTATAAAATTAAAGTTAATTAAATTAAATTAAAATATAATATAAGGAGAATGGTTAAATTTTGAAAAGTTCTTATATAATCAAAAATCATTTTTCCCTTCTAATGAAATCATAATCAACGTAGGAATCAAATGTTTAAAATATAAAATGTAGTTTTGTGTTAAATAGGAGCATACATATTCTTTACCCTCTCTCAAGTGCATAAAGAGCATTGGCTAACCTAAAGTTAAGTCCTAATTGATATGGTTATGTTGGATAGGTTCTAGCATGTCACTTCCAGATTACCCACTGTGCCCTCTTTGTAGGACTAACTAGACCTCAAGTTTTGAACTAAAGATCAAATTGGTTAAAGTTCTAGCATATCACCCTAGAATCACTAATTTTACGCCCATCAAAACTTATCTCTCTATCTATTTGCACCAACCTATGGATTTTCTTCTCACTCATGGAATTAATGTGATTCTTACTAGTTGAGGAATACATAGCCCTCCCGAGTCATTATGAATTCACAACAAATTTTAACATTTCAATTGGCATGATTGAAGATGTAAATGAAGAATGAAGTAATGAATCATCACAAGTATGAAATAAGAAAAATCTAAAACAATTCTAATCCTAAACATGATTAAATCTCATCACAAGGAGAAAGAGTAAGGAAAACTACCAACTAAAGAGAAAACACAACAGTAAACTTCATTTAAATCAAAACAGATTTACTAGAGATATGTTTACAATAATTATAAAATAATAAAGAATACAATACTTAGTTTTTTTTTTCTGAAAAAAAGATGAAAATCCCTCCAACAAAGTCTCTTACTGATCCACGCAAAGCTCCTACAATTCCTTACAGATATCTCTCAAAATCCCTCATCAATCGCTCCAGAAAATATAGAAATCTACATCTCCTACTCCGATCTACGACTTATGGACGTTCTTGGAGATTCGAGAGTTTCAAATGCCAAAAGGTGTCTTCCCAAGTCCCAAAAGGTGTCTTATAAACTCCTTGAGGCGTCTAGAATCCTCCACAACCGTTTCTGGTGCCTAGGTGTCAGGATGTGGCGTCATGGCGCTAGAATTGGGTGAGACTGGTTCCTAGGTGCCACCCTGCTGGCAGCACCCCTGTTTCACCCAATTTCAGCTCCAATCCGTTTCAAGTGTTATACCTACAAGATAAACATGAAAATAATATTTCATGAAAATAATAATGAAAATAATATTTCTTTAAAGTGCAATTTCATTAAAAAACATGTGATAAATATAAAGGAAATTAAGCATATAAATACATATAAAAATGCACAATATCAAAATTTTCTTTCTTACTCGGTTTGACTCAAAATTGCGTCATTTATGCTTCATTTTCTTCAAAACTTCATTTCTTGTACTTAGAACCAAAAACATACAAAATGCATTCCTTTAAAATGCAATATCATTAAAAATAAACATAAATTTTATATAAAAAAGTATGTAATTTTTAAGTTTGTCAATTCCCCCAAACTTATATATTATTTGTCCTCAAGTAACAATATAATTTAAAAAAAAAGTTGATTTGTGCTAGTGGGTTTCATTAAGATAACATTAAAATTTTGTTCTAGAAATGTTAGAGTCCAACTTAGAAGAATTTCAAGTGAATTAGATGACATCTAAGATATCAGAATATTTAGTATTAAACTTAGGAATTTGATTTTCTATTCAATTCAGAAATAATTGAAATTTTTCCAAACTTTGGATTCTTAGAAAGATTATTAATTTCAAAATTTATGAATTCTAACAAATAATTTTATTAATACTTTCTTAAATGAAGCTTAGGATTGATCCTTGAGTTTTAATTTTTAATTAGGTTCTAATCCTCACGCTTTTCCCCGCATTTTTTTTATTTTAATGTTCTTTTCTTTTTCTTTTCTTTTAGGATATTTTTAATCTTTACTCTTTTATGTGAGAATTATTATATCTGAATAAACCTTTAATGATTTTGAATTTCACCAACTCTTACCTAAAGTTAAAAACTTATTTTTATCCTTAACTTAAAATATAGTATTAGAAAAAGATTTTTTAACAAAATTTAAATCCTCCAAAATGTATTATTTAACAATCCTTAATTTTTCAAAAATTCAATTTTCCCTAATATAAATAAAAAAATCATTTCCTACTATTTTCCTACTAAACGTCTTAACTTTAGTGCCTGGTTCTGTGCTTTGAACTTTTTTTTTTTTTGGCGAATAGAAAGCGAGTTGGACTGACGAGGCTAGATATGGGGAAACGTTGCGACAAGTAGGGTTGTAAACGAGTCGAGCTTGAGCGAACTCAGGCTTGGGTCGTGCTCGGCTCGTGAACAGTGTGTTTATGTTCGACTCGATTTAAATATTCGTGTTCGTGTTCGGCTCGAAATTGGCTCGTAAAAATTAATTTGAAAAAAACAGATGTAAATTGTTAGATTCGAACCTGAACCAAATATATATAAAAGAATGCATTTACCACATTACCACACTAGATGTTATGATTTAAACTTATATATAATATATTATTATATAAATAATATATGTAATATATTATTATATAAATAATTATATAATTTTTTTTTTATTTCGAGCTAAAACGAGTCGAACACGAGCGAACAAAGGGATGTTTGTGTCCAACTTGTTTACAATTTGAGCTTTAAAAATTTGTTCGTGTTCGGCTCTTTTACTTAACCATAACGAAAGAGTCGAACACGAGCTACATAACGAGCCGAACACGAGCTGTTCGTGAACAAGCTTTTTTAACAGCCCTAGCGACAAGCATGGGGCCCACTGTTTTTGGAAAAGCTCACCTTGTGTTAAGATGTAATCATTAATAAACGTACGAGATTCAGAAAAAAAGATTTTCAAACATTTAGAATTATTTTTAAATTTTAATATTTATTCGATTTATTATGATGTTTATTTAATTTTTTGATTTTATGTAAATATTTTAACATTAATTTTTTTTTTCATATATTCCCTTTCGAGATCACTACTATTAGGAACATAAATTTGATGCACGCAAATCAACAAAAAAATATTACGTCCAGAATCCGAACACAAAGCTAAGTCTAAACAACGAATGTGATCCACTAGGAGAAAGAAAAACCTCTGATGAATCGCATCTATTGTCCGGACGTAATATTTTCTCTAAGTCAACACCCATGATCATTCACATGTAGCTCATCTTTTGCCAAACTGAAGTTGATTAACACATTTGGCATACTCATCGCCTAACTTCTAAGCTTTCATTAATCTTCTCCTGAAGCTTAAGCAATCATCTCTGAAGCTACAACAAAAGCATCAACTGAATGAATAATTTTCAACTTCAAGGTTTCCATCTCTTGAATCAAAGTGTCATTACACGTAATCATATAGGTTGTCACACCAATGGATTTCATGCTCAAAACATCATCCATCACTTTAACCTTATCAGGTTGATTTACAATGTTTGATGTCATAATCTTCGATCAACTCCATCAATTTCCTCTCTCGGATTCAATTACTTCTTGGTAAAGATGTACTTCAAACTCTGATGATCTATATGAACGCACATTCTATTCCATATAAATAATATCTCTAAATAATATCTCTAGATAATGTAATAACCACCAAATCCAAATTATGAGCAGGATAATTTTTCTCATGCGAGTTTAAATACAAAACATAACTCAACTCTCAAATAAGCACAAATGAAAACCATATGGAAAGATTAGAATGGGTAATCATTCAACTTCTGAAACTAGCTCCACACTCTAATGTTGGATAGAAAAAACTACATTTTGTGTCAATTTAATGAAGGAAATCATAATCTATGAAATTTTTGTAATAAACTTTCTATAATTACTTATCAAACTAAGAAAATTATGAACATCTGACACTTAAGTTGGTCTTAGCTAATCAACAATTGTCTGCACAATTTGAGAATCAATAGAAATACTACAACCGCTCATCACATGGCCTAGAAAAGTATAATCTTTAACCAACTTTAACTTATAAAAAACTTAATATATAATTGATGTTGCCTCAACATCTCTAGCACCAATCTTAGATGAGTTGCAAGATCATCTTCAAATTTGAAATATATCAATATATCATCAATAAAAATAATAAGAAATTGATCTAGATATGCTCTGAGCTCAGTTCATTATATACATGAATATATTTGAGGCATTAGTCACACCAAAAAACAAGATTAATAACTTATAATGGTTGACGAGTAATAAAAGCTATCTCTGCCACATCTTCGTCCTTCACCCTCAATTTATAATTACTTTTATCTTAAGGTTATCTTCAAAAACATAGTTGCACATTCAAGTTGGTCAAATAAATCATTATTTATTAGAAATGGATACATATTTTTAATGCTCGTCTTAATCAATTCTCTATACTCAATATACATACGTACCATATCATTCTTCTACGTCGCAAATAACACAGATGCACAATAAGAGATACACCCAACATGACAAAATATCTATCCAAAAACCCATAGCTGCACCTTCAACTCATGCAAATTTTTAGGTGACATTTTATAAGGAGTATTTGTAATAGGGGATGTATCGAGCACTATCTCAAAATATAATTCAATTTCTCTTTATGGAAGCAAACTCACCAGTTCTTCAAGAAAAATACCTACGTAGAAACATCCTTAATAACTATAATGGCTTTACTCTTATCTTTTATATAAACAAGAAATACCTTTCCCTATAATCTATCCATCTGCATAGCTGATATCAAAGATGATAACACACCTCTAGCACCCAAAAAATAAAATCCTTCATTACCGTCACAAAAGCTACCCTCTTCCTTTTTGTGAGTGATTTGTATGGGCTATCGATTATGTGTAGGCTCTTAGGATAAAACCATTTTCTTTAAAATCCTAATATTAAAAAAATTATTCTTAATAAAATTTAAGATTAAATTCAAACACTTTTAAAATTAACACTTTACTTTTTTGCATGGCCCTCTAAGCCAATTTTATAATTATTTGTTTTGCATAAATTACACCCAAATCATACTAATATGGCTTCTATGATTAAGAGTGTATATAATTACATTTATATTGTACATCCCAAAAAGAAGTATACTTGATTCTTTTACCTGACCGACCCAACATGTTTTATATGCTTAGATAGTCGTCTAGTGTGATTAGGGTGTTAGAGACCTTCACGACCCATACGTGATTATAAATCCTTTCGAGTCACTTTGCTTTGGACTCAAGTCGCCTATTTCTTTTACACTCTATAGGCATCCTCAGCATACGCTTGATAGGTGAAAGTCCTATTTTTATATTTTCTATCCAAATAGAGTCATGGGATTCTATACATTTTTTTCTTGTAATTTTAACTTTACAAAACTACTTTGGATTACACAACATATGGGTTGCTGATAAGTAGTTCATTGCGTATTGAGTCGATATGCATTTTTTTCTTGTAATTTTAACTTTACTAAACTACTTTGGATTACGCAAAATATGGGTTGCAAACAAGTAGTTCATTGTCGTATTGAGTCAATTACCTTCAGGACTTAATAGACATAGGGTCTTAATAGTTTGAGATAACAAATCCATAAAATCCTAACTAAGCTATCACTATTGGTCTAAGAATTCTATATCTACATATGGACACCCGATTTAGGCCATTCAATTTCCCTTTTTGAGTCTTCTGAAGTTGTTTGTATGCCCTTTTTATTGTGAGGCAACTACATATTAGGTTTCACTGATTCCCCTATGCTGATAGACAAGTTTAGCCTTGACAGCAGAATGCTTCCCCTATTGGAACAGGCAAAATCTCCTTGATTTACCTATTATTAGGGCCTATAACAAGCAAACATAACACCTTTTTATTGCGAATTTTTTTGTATCCTCTAAGATGTAATTAATCACGATGATACATGATCGTGGGAGGTCCTTTGAACTCAAAATAAAAATAAATTTGATTTTATCTCTAATTTAGACACAAGTAGTATCATAAAGCTCTTCACATACATTCCCTCAAATTTAGTATGTTTCATTTGTTTCAGACCGCCCTTCATCAACCTATGTTAAAAAGTGTGTCTTACAAGAACTCTTCTTATCTACTTAGGTTAAAAAGTAGTATCAACCTATGTTAAAAAGTATATTTATCCATCATTACTTCTTTCCTTCTATCCCTCTATTGCTTCAAATATAAAGGCAATTTGCAAAGGGATGTCCAAAAGGGACATGGAGAAAAGTACCCTTCAAGAAGAAAAACAGAAAGGGGGTGCACAAATTCTTCCTGAATTTTTTCTTAGGAGCTTTCCTAGACAAAAACAGATAAAATCATGCAATATATGAAAAAATATGTAATAAAGACAAATATTTAGGTGTTTTTCTCACTCAACACCCACCTCATCATCGCCAGCCCAAATCAGCTAACAATCCAATCAAACACAAGCCAACAAGACTGAAATCAATATACCATACTAAAGTCTCTTATTTCCCATAATAAAATCATCCCAATCTCCTTGCTTATTAATGAAAATTACCTTACCTGGAAAGCCCGGATTCTTAAATTCTTCATCGCCAATGGATTGGAATCATTCCTATATGACACTATAACTTGCCCTCCAAAGCTTCTCCTCATTGATCTGGCATCCAGACAGCAAATCCATATCATGCACTCTGGCATCTCATTCACCAAAATCTGGTAGCAATGCTTTTCTTCACCATATTCACTCCCATCCTACTGTATATGCTACATCTGCAAAAGACATTAGTAATCTGGACAGCGTTGGAAAGAAGATTTCAGTCGTCTAACCTATTCAGAATAATCTAATTAAAGGATGAGCTCACATTCCCATGGGTACCAACATCATGTCACAAACTTATCAATGGTGAAATTACGGGTGGACAGTATAATGTGTTAGAAGTTATATAAGGAAGTGATTTATTCATGTAAGAAGTTACGAGGAATAAATTATTTACTTAGATTATGAGTTATTTCATTTCATATTTTATGTTTATTTCCTTAGATTATGAGTTATTTTCTTTCCTAATTTTGGCTTTTTTATTTTATATTTTTTTCATTATCTCCAAATAATTAATATGAATTAATTAATTTGAGATATTAGAAGATATATTTTTTCTTTCAATTTCAACGTGGTATCAAAGTCTAATTTCATACACAAGCCACCAGTCCTACTTACGGAACCGTCAAACTCCCCTCTTGCCATCCTCCGTGCAAAAAGGGAGGGACGCTCGTCTTGGTATTATGATTTTTTCTTCGTTCCGGACGATCAGGAGTTTTTTTTTGCATCAGGACGTCCTCTGGAGTTTTTTTTCTGTATCAGGCTCTCTTCCGGAACTTTTCCTGCAGTAGGTCCTCCGCCAAAATTCTTCGTGCGACAGGCCCTCTGAAAATTTTTCATGCACCAAACCCTCTAAAACTTGTTCCTTTATCATGTCCTCCTCTGGAACGTTTTTCTGCATCAAACCCTCCTTCAAAGCTTTTCTCTGGAGCAAACCCTCTTCTAGAACCTTTCTGTAGCAGACCCTCCGGAGTCTTTTCCTGCATCAAGTCCTCCTTTGAAACTTTCTCCTATATCAGGTCCTCCGGAATATTTCTTGCAAAAGACCCTCCTCCAGAGATTTTTATCTAGCAAGGTCTACCTCCGGACATTTTCCTTTTTCTGCAGATCATACCCTGTAGTTTTTTATGCAACTTGTCTGCTTCTCTGCAAACTCCCCTGCAACATTACCTATAAGAGACTTTTATCTACAAACACTGCAAAAATTGCGGTCAACGACAATCGCAGTCAACTAGAAGGCATTTTTTCATTCAGGTTGTCTACTTTCCTGCAAATTCCCTTACAACATCACCTATAAGAGCATTTCGCCTACCTAAAAATACTGCAGGAACTGCAGTCAAAGACAACTACAGAGTGTCTACTTCCCCATAAGCTTGCTTATAACATTATCTGTAGAAGCCTTATGCCTACCTACAGACACTGCAGGAACTATAGTCAATGATAACCGAAGTACGGGATAAAGACTTCAAGTTCTACTTCACAAAATCTTCCTCGCCCATTATTTGATATTTCCAAAATCCAAGTTGAACATAATTTTCAGCTATGTTTCAACTTGAGGGGAGTGTTAGAAGTTATATTGGGAAATAATTTACTCCTGCGAGAAGCTATCGCAGGAATAAATTATTTCCTTAAATTATGAGTTATTTCCTTGAATTAAGAGTTATTTCCTTTCATATCTTCGGCTTTCCTATTTTATGTTATTTCATTTATCTCCAAATAATTAATATGAATATTAATTTTATGCAGGAAATATTAGGTGATATATCTCTCTTTTCATATTATTTCATTTTTATTATCTTTCCTATTCTAACATTCATGTAAAGATTATTTATACCCCCTCTCATATCAATGAAAATTCCGTTTTATTCTGCATAATTCTGAATTCCAACATAACAGTATTAGGTTCACACCTGGATAACGAAAATTTCATCATCTACATCCTAAATACTCACCCAACTATTAGGTAATTAAGATTATAACTCAAACACAACTAAACCGACTTGTACTCTCTACTACACAGTGAAGAAATTCATATCTCCATAGAAATGACAAAACAAAACCCATATGTAGTCCTTATTACCAGCAAGAGCCGAGGATCTCACCAGCAAATCCGCCCCTATAGCAAAAATTAAACCTTAAACCCCAAACCAAAAACTACACCTTAAACCCCAAACAAGTAAACCCCTACCCAAATAATAGAAACAAGACCCCCATTACATGTCAAATGTCTCAAACAATGGTATTCCGCAACAAACTTCTGGCATAGAACCAATTTACAATACAAAGCAGCCTTCAATACCTCATCCCATCACTATGAAATGATTGACAACACCACTTAGCCAGCATATAACTGGGTTCTGGATTCAGGTGCTTCATCTCACCTGATCCCACATCTTGAAAACCTCCAACAACCCATTCCCTACCTGAGCACAGAATAGATCACAGTAGTAAATGGGCAATCAACTGAGGTCTCTCATATTGGCAATAGCATCCTCCCCACTCCCACCATTGAGCTCACACTCTCCACCCTCCTCAGAGCACCTCATCTATGTCACAACCTCATTTCAGTTCATTAATTGGCAAGAGCTAACAAATGCTTCATTACTTTTGATGCTTACAAAATTCATATCCAGGAGCAAGCAACCAAGAAAACAATACTCGAAGGACTAGTTGATCAAGGATTCTACCCAGTCAGTGCACTAAGCTCAGTCACTACTTCCCCCACATGGAATCAATGGCTTGACCATCCACACATTAGAGTTCTATCCTCCATCTCAAAAGACAATCCAGCCCTACGAATTCCCACATCTGCTTTCTTCTGCAATGCCTGCAACAAAACAAGATCCCCAAATTATGTTTTGTAATCAGTACATCTAACCAACTACTAGAATTTATAGTCAAAATTGTGTGGTTCAATGAGACAAATATGGCTATATGAAAAAAAAGTGGGATGGTCGAGATAACAATTTGAAGTTACCAAGAAGTGTTATGGCATTGCAGAGATAGCCAGTACATCCCACAGCTGCTTTTTGACGGCGAACCGGTGATTGACTGTGGAATTCCATAGTGATATGGCATTGATGAGGTTGAAACTTGAATTTTGCTTTCTTAAGTGGGTTAAAAGTTAGATAGTTTGCACAGCACCCTTTTGCATGGTTGCATGATAAAACTTTTATATCCTTTATTTCATCATATTATATTAATAAAACTAAAACACAATCATACAAAATAATATACTACAACCATACTAAATTATGCTCCAAGTGTAAGAAACTTACAATTTCATATGTCGATCATTCACGTCGCCACATGAAAAGCTAACTTTTTTATGCATCTTTTGTTATGTTTGTCAATGGTTGCTTGATGGATCTATAATATGGGGGCAGAGACATCCCTCAGTTCTCTGGCAATCAGTATGCACTTAGCCATTGGACAATTTGTCTTGATAGCATTGGGGTTGATGTGAGACCTACACGCAGCATATCCCTCCTGAAATTAAAAAGAACATAAGCACTAAAATGAAAGACTTTATCTAATTAACTCTGTTTGCAAGGCTATATTATGATAACTTCTAGTAAATTTTTACACTCTCGCAAGTTACAATGTGGCTGCAAGAAGCATCACGAGCTTAACTGATAAGCAGGCCTGCAATTTATAGAGAAACAAAAGAGAAAGTGCAAACGATAACTTTTAGTAATTTTTTACACTCTCGCAAGTTACAATGTGGCTGCAAGAAGCATCAAGAGCTTAACCATCAGAAATGATAAACAGGCCTGCAATTTATAGAGAAACAAAAGAGAAAGTGCAAACTCATCCTGTAAGATGTACTTATTTACTATTAGAATTTATATTAAAAAATAATTTATTCTTATTAGAAGTTATGAGGATTATATTTATTTCCTAATATAATTTTATTTTTTTCCCTATTTTTGATTTATTTTCACTATTGAAGGAGCTAGTATTGGCGTCCAATATTTGCTAGTGTCGAAATTTGTCGGACGCAAAAAACCCAAATAACTCATCCTTTCCGCCTAAATTTCATTTCTTCGCGCTTCGTCTCTCTGCCTCCCCTTCTTCCCGAAACCCTCCCCCTCTCCCTTACGGTTTCACTCAAAACCATCGCCTTCCCGAACAAACCTTCGCGATACAGTCGCCATTAGAGCTAGCTGGGGAGGGAACGATTGGATCGTGCTTACAGAGATCACCGAAACTCCCCTCATCCTTAAGCTCCACTTCTATCAGAAAGCATGGAAGAAGGTAAGCCTATTCACGTTATTATTTCCATTTTTATGTGGTATGCATGTTAAAATTGATGTTTAGGAAAAATTATGGAGTGAGCTTGGAGAACCTAGAGTGAAAAAATTATGAAGAGAGTTTTCCCCCCTTCTATTCTTCGTTCTCTCATTTGATTAATTTAAGTTTTAACACTATCGCTTGTCATTTTAGGATTATGTTATGTTAATGTAAATTGGACGAGTGAGTTGAGAGAAAAAGACAAGCTTGAAAGGTTAGAATCCTAGGCTTAATGGGTTACCCTATGCTTATGTTAATGTAGATTTTAGGTTAATTTTCACTTCAAGTTGGATGATTGAAGTGAAGGAATGCATAAGACTTATTGTATATAGAAAATTATCACTTAGACTTGAACATAAATTTTATAAGACGACGGTGAGGCTTGCAATGCTTTATTGTGCAGAATGCTAGCCCATAAAAGAAGCATAAAAGTAAGTTAAAGTAGACTTATGTTAAGGTGGATGAGAGACTTTACACAAAGAGACAATTTGAAATGAATATATTCATGAACTTTTTGTTAGTTTTTGCTACGTTTGTCATACTTGTCCTGTTTTTTTACTTTTGTTGTAGACATGGTTATGATTTGTTTCTTATATAGATTTTGCACATTCCTCCTTTTACTTGTGTATACTGCTCCTACTTTTTTTTTGTTAGTCTTGCTACAGATGACCGCAAATGGTGCTGGTAATCAGTCACCTCAGCGAGTGAATGTAAGTAAAAATTTGACTTTTCCATATTTATTTTGACTCTTAATGTTTAAAATAACAATTAATAATTGACATTTATTATGTAGGAGGAGAACGAGAAGCTCCGGGAGAGACAGTTGCCCTCCTAGACCCCGAGCACTGCCAGTAATAGTGGTAGTCAGTCCAACAATGCGCGGTTTGAGTTCGAGCTATGGACACAAACGACGAGGAAGAAGATCGAGAACTCTCGTGCTTCTATGGGTGGCACGAGCTCGTCAAACCCGAGTACTACGGAGCTTGTCAGGCAGGCCGCTGCTATAACTGAGGAGGTTCACCATCTATGTGAAGGCCGACAGAGATTTGAGTGGAGCACCTCAAATGGAGATTATAGAAGATCATTGGGGCAAACGAACGGGGACTATTGTAGTTGAGGAGGATGAGTAGAAGGATTATGAGTTTTTATGTATTTTTAATTTATGAAATTTTTGAACTTTATTGATCAGGGTGTAGAAGTAAACTTTTGATAATTTAGATTTGTGACGGTATCTCCTTTTTCAGTATTCATATTTTTAATAGCTTTGATATATGATATGACTGGATATAATGTTGTTGTGATGTGGATTAAATATTTTAAAGCATGGCTCTTTGCTCTCGTTTTTCCATTTTTTAGGCATAGCTGCTACTTGTGTTTTATCTTTACTGCACTATTTCTTTCTGCTTATGATTATTTTTTCTACTAGTACTAATCTTTTTAATGTCATTCTTTTGTTTATAGATGGTCACAACATGTGCTACATGTGGTCAACCACCTCATAGAGCCTGTGTTCTGGAGACGCTTGAGACCACCTACCGTAGCAGGAAGAGGAGGTCGCCTACTCTTACAGATGCTTCCACTACTGTTACACCTCCTCCGACACCTTCTCCCCACATGTTGTTGATACCCCTCCTGTGGCACCTCCTCCCCCATTGGTTGTTGATACATCACTTACGCCACCTCCTCCCGCAATTGTTGTTGTCACCCCTCATGTGGCACCTGCTCCCGCACCTACTCCCCCACCTGCTGTGGGCACAACTCTTGAGCCTAGTTCATCGACTCCCACCCCCCGAGGGAGGGTACAGTAACTGCTAGAGAGATTCTTAAGTCATTCTTAACATTGTATTATGTTTATTCTTCATCCTAAGGAGATCCCATAGGGTTCGGTTGGTGTTGAATATATTGTGGAGTCCACTGGTGTCTTTACGGACAAGGACAAGGTTGCTGCTCAGCTAAAGGGTGGTGCTAAGGAAGTTAATAATGACAGATTTGGCATAATTGAGGGTTTGATGACAATTGTGCACGCAATCACTGTAACTCAGAAGACTGTTGATAGTCCATCAAGCAAAGACAGGAGGGGGGATAAGCTGCTAGTTTCAATATCATTCTCAGTAGCACATGAGTTGCCAAGGATGTTGGGAAAGTTCTGCTTTGAATGGGAAATTGATTGGTATGTCCTTTCGCATACCAACTGTGGATGTTTCAGTTGTTGATCTTACTATAGAACTAAGAAGAAGGCCTCTTATGAGGATATTCCAGGTTTTGTAGTTTTGGAGTAAAGGGCTGGTAGTGTTTCTCAAACTACTTCTCTTGCAAGAGTTGTTGCACCTTCTGGCAATGTATATACATTTGATTTTCATGAGCAAAGAGCTGTGTTGGCTAGGGAAGATTTCAATGGGCTGGGAAGCTTTATTACTATTTCAGTTATGGAGAAGCCTTCCCTGATGAATTTTGCAGAGTTACCAACTTGGTGTTCATTGACCTTCTAACACTGCCCTCTGCAGCAAAAATGTTAAGACATGATGGTGTGTTTCGCTCTTTCTTTCAATGTATAACGCAGGCGCAACACTCTTATGAAACTTATAGCCACAAGCCCTCCTCCAGAATCTTTCATGTAGTAAACTCTCATCTGGAGCTTTTCCCGCAACAGGCCCTCCTCTGGAGCTTTTTCCTGTATCAAACCCTCCAAAGCTTTTCATACAGCAAGTCCTCAACCAGAATTCTTCCTGCAGCAGGCCCTCCTCCGGAGCTTTTCCTGCAACAGGTCATCCACCAGACATCTTCCTACAGTAGGTCCTCCTCTGGAACCTTTTCCTGCATCAAGCCCTCCTCCGGAATCTTTCCTGCATCAGGCCCTCCGGAATCTTTCATGTATCAGACCCTCCTCCGGAGCTTTTCCCGCAACATCATGTTACCTCCGTAAGTATTTCCTGTATCAAGCTCTCCTCTGAAGCTTTTCTTGCAGCAGACCCTCCACCGGAATTCTTCCTACAGCAAGCCCTCCAGAGCTTTTTCCTGCATCAAACCCTCCTCTGTAGCTTTTTCCTGCATTATGACCTCCTCCGGAATCTTTCCTGCATTATGCCCTCCTCCGAAATCTTTCCTGCAGCAGGTCCTACTCTTGACCTTTTTCCTGTATCAAACCCTCCTACTGAGTTTTTCCTGTAACAGTTCCTCCACCGGAATTCTTTCTTCAATGGGCGCTTCTCCTGAGCCTTTTACTACATTAGGTTTTCCTCCGGAAGTTTTTCCTACATCAATCCCTCTTTCGAAATCTTTCCTGCAACAGACACTCCTCTGGAGCTTTTCCTACAGCAAAGCCTACCTCTGAAGCTTTTATTTTTTTTTTTTTTCTTTCTGTAGGTCATGCTCTACAGCTTTTTCTAGAGTTTGTCTATTTCTCTACAAACCCCCCAACAACATTACATGTAAGAGTTTTTTGTTTATTTACAAGCACTACAAGAACTGCAGTCAAGATAAAAACAGTTCACTAGAAGTTAGTTTTTCTTACCGATTATCTACTTCCCTACAAACTCCTTTACAACATTACCTGTAGAAGCTTTGTGTCTACCTACATATATTATAGGAACTGCAGTCAAAGACAACCGCAGTCAAAGACAACCGCAGTCAACTAGAAGTTTATTTTTCCTGCAAATTGTCTACTTCCCTACACAATTCACTACAATATTACCTAAAAAATCTTAATTCCATCTATAGACATTGCAGGAACTGCAGTTACAGACAACTGTAGTACATGATGAAAACTTTAAGTTTTACTTCAAAGGATATTCCTTGAATTGTTTGACGTTATCAAATCTAAGTTGAACATGATTTTCGACCATATTTCAACTTGAGGAGAAGTATTAGAAGTTATATTAGGAAATAATTTATTCCTATTAGAAATTATGAGGATTAGATTTATTTCCTAAGATAATTTTATTTCCTTTCTTATTTTAGATTTATTTTCATGAATTGGATTTATTTCCTTTCTTATTTTAGGCTATCTTGTTTCATGTTGTTTATTTTATCTCCAAATAATTATTATGAATTGATTAATTGGAGATATTATGTGTTATATTTTTCTTTTCTTGTTATTTACTTTTTCTTATCTTTCATATTCTAGGATTCATGTAAGAGTTATTTATAGCTCATTTTCATATCAATAATATTATTTCGCATTATTTTAAATTTCAGCATTTACAATTTGAAGTTTCGATACTTTCATGTACTTGTCATCAACTACAACACCTTTTATACCTCAAATACCAATAAGTCTAAAAGTGTGCCTTTTAAATTTAGATAAAACAAGGAAGATTTACTTGCAAACCTCTCAATTCCATATGATTGCATATCTAACAACTAAACTTCAAATTACACATACATACCACCTTACTTATCCATGAAACAGGTGTGTTTCACCTTTTAATAGTTAAAATGGCGGTATTTTTTTATGTGATAGGAAAGATTTGAGTGGTATAATATAAAAGGCAAACTTTAGGTGTTAGTTATGTAAATTCGTAGGAAATGACTCTTATGCATGTGAATACCCCTTAAAACAATTGTTCAACGATCTTGGGCTCATTAGAGATCTAATTGAAACATTCTAAACACCCAAAATCAACTAAACTGGCTCCCAACTTATAAATCTTGTTGATTGGGGTTTGTTTGGGGTGGTTGCAATTTTTTAAAAATGTGGCTGTAAAGCTATGGCGGAGAAAGCAATTGCTAATAATAGAAAGAGCAACTCATGACTTCTTACGTGTTAATATCAAAAAGGTGGTTACAAGAAATCAGTGGGAAAACTGGATCCCGCTAAAAATAAAGAAAATACATAAAGTCCTAGGGGTTCCTTTTTCCTCAATAAAACTCCACCGAAAAAACAAAAAAAGCTGAAAGAAAGGGAAATGTAACTAAAATATACATGTATCAAACCAAAACGTATACCCAAAGAAGTAACGTATACCCTTTATGAACATATATATCAAAAGATGCGTAGATAGTAAAATTTGTATGCCAACAAACGACATCACGAAAGCAGGAAGCCGCAGCAGGACCCAAAGAATCCAAAGCCTGCAACTCAAAAAGTCTAAAATATGGAAATGCAGCAAGAGTTTGGAGCCATGGGCCTCCAAATAAAAGAAATCTTGCCCGTTAACAATAACAAGGTGAATATAGAGCATAACTTCTAGCCTCCAATCTTCAAACTTACCTTTAAAACCAGACTCGTTGCTGAACCTCCCAAGTACTATATCTCTAATAACATACCTCCCAACCATCATCACAAATAAAGCAAAGGAGCCCTAGGCCTCCATGCTTAAAATGTAATACGAAGCATTGTACCTCCCAGAAGCCAAAAGTCCAAACACAGCTCCCCAACCCATAACCAGAAATAACCCCCAGCTCCGCAGCCACCAACACCAAGCCCAAATAGGTAGCCCTGGGCCTCCCAAATAGAACAAAACAGAAGTGGCAAAGGAGTCCTGAACCTCCATGCCAATTATAAAAAAACATACACCACAATAATCAGAAGTATGAATAGTCATTTCCCCAAAAAACCAAACCTCCAAAGTACCCGAAAATAAGTAAAAGAGAGAGAAATCCAGCCTAAAGAAATCATGGGCCGATCCAAGCCACTCAGCCTCCCAACACGATTCAAGAAGAAACAATTCAACGAATAAAAGGAGCATCAATATTATCACCAACCAGCAGAGTGTTTAAAGAAGGGGGGAGTAGATCCCACCCTACAAATTTGACTAGAACCTCCCAAATTAGCAAGCCAATTCGCGAGTTGATTACCCTCCCGGTAATTAAAACTTCATATAACATTCATATTAGAAATTAAACATTTAATCCTCCTTATATAATAAAGAATATCCCATGGGGTGTCAGCAACATTAGATAAAATATCAATTAAGATATGATTGTCACATTCAAAAATAATAGACTTCCAGCTGAGATAATGAGTCAATAATGTTGTAGTTAAAATAGCTCTGTCCTCAGCCTCAATAGGGGAGTCCACATAAGAAGGAGAAGAGAAGAAGAGTATACAATTCCCAACGTGATTCCTAGCAATGCCCCCACATCCAGCACTAGAGACTTTCCAACTTCCATCTGTGTTAAATTTAATCCACCCTCTAGGAGGTGGACGTCATCTAACCAAGATAGGTGGATGAGGGAGTCTACTCACCTCCAAAGTCGTATGCCCCAAGGCAAGAAAATAGTTGATGCCCGAAAAGAAATCTTTTTTAGAATTCCCCAATCTCCATAATTTATTAATGTAGGAAATGATGTTAGTGAAAACCATCATATTGTGAATTTCCTTACCCTCATAAATAGTATCATTTCGAGCCATCCAGATAAACCAACAAATGATATAAGGATAGATTTGCCAAAAGTGAATCTTCTTACGGTCCGGATTGCAACTCAAAGTGATGAGAAAAAGATTCCGCTCAGGAGTAACTATAGTTTCAAACCACAAACCAACCTTTCTCCAAATAAATAAGGAAAAGGGGCACGAAAAGAAGATATGTTCAAAAGTCTCCTCTACCATATGACACAAGCAACACTGGGAGGCAATTCTCAAACCTTTCATCTTTAAAATATCATCACAAGGTATGATAGAATGAAAGATACGTCAGGCCAAGAAAGACATCGACAGGGTTAAAGCCCAACTCCACACCCCCTCTCCCCGAGGGGTATTTTGAAAATGAAAATGAGAAGCATATAAAGATTTAGTAATAGAGCTCGTCATGGGTAATTTCAAATTAGGAGTATCATGAAAATGAGGATCAATAGGAATAGTGGAAATGAATGTAGCTCCCTCCAGCCCCAATATGCTAGTAAGAAGAGGAATATTTCAATGACCTTCAACCCAAGTATCCAATACTTTGAGATTAGAAAACCTCGTATCTCTCATATTCATCAAAACAAGGGACCAACAATCATGCCAGAAAGAGAGGTTTCCTCTACCCACGTCCCAATAGATGAAATTTTTCGCCCAATCTCTAACCGTAAGCAATCTCTTCCACATCATGGAATTACCTAACCGACAATTTATCAAAGCAGGATGAGAAAAGAGACAGTACTTGCCATGCATGAAGTTAGCCCATAACGACTCGTTTTTCCTGAAATTAAACCATTGCTTGAAAACATTAATATCTGTAATATGTTGCAGAGATTTGAAACTCAAACCACCAGCGCTTATGGGTTTACAAACATCCTTCCAAGGCAACCATCTTCTACCAGAGTGATTCCCTACCCATAAAAACTTATTGAAACATCTTTCAAGATTCAATATAGTGCTTTTTTTGGGTTGGAGAACTTGAAGAATATATAAAGGGAGCGAATGAAGAATACTCCTAAGCAGAGTAATCGTCCCCCAAAGGAGAGGAAATTATTTTTCCAATCCATGATTCTTTTCCAAATCTTTTCCACAACCTCATCAAAATGTATACGTCTCTTCCTGCTTTAAGAAGAAAAACCCCCAAATATTTAAGTGGTAAAGTAGAGAGGGAGAAACCCAAAAAATTAGCGATCCAGGAGGCATTAGAGCGATTGATCATGTTCCCCAAATATATGTTGCATTTACTAGCACTAAAAAAAATGTCAGACATATTGAAAATCAATCATAACATTGTGAATCTCTTTCAGCGTATTCTTGCTAGCATTAGAAAATAGGATCATGTCGTCAACATAGGCTAAGTGAGAGACCATCATATTAGATTTATAAGCATATTGCAACTTGGGGTAACGCCTGAAAATATTGTTAAGAAGGCGGGATAGATAGTCAAAAATTAAAATAAATATAGTAGGGGATAAATGATCCCCCTGCTTGATCCCATGGCCCACACTAAAAAAGCCACGAGATTGGCCATTAATGAGAATGTTGTACTTATTACAATAAATCCAAGAAGCTATAACTTTGCAAAACTCCTGAGAGAAACCACGAGCATGGAGAATCTTCAAAATAAACTCTCAGTTTATCGAACCATAGGCCTTATGAATATCCAATTTAGTAATCATGTTGCCCCCTCTACATTTTTTGTCAATATCTAAGATGAGTTCCTGAGCCAGCATAATATTATCAGTGATCCTCCTCCCATGAATAAAAGCAGACTAATTCAAAGATATTAAATTGTGAAGATGAGGTTGTAGGCGTCTGACCAAAATCTTACTAATCAACTTAGAAATAACAGAAGTCAGAGATATTGGTTTAAAATGATCCCAAGAGCTCTTTTGAGTATTTTTAGAAATGAGAACAATAGTAGCTGCAGAGAAATAATTTCCAGGAGTTTCCCCTTTAAAGAAATTTTGTATAGTCGCCACAACATTATCCTTAATAATACTCCAGCATTTAATGTAGAAAGCAGAGGTAAAGTCATCCGGCCCCGGAGCTTTATTACAATTAATCTCAAGGAGGGTGGAATATATTTTTTCAGTCGTAGGAATATCACAAAGATCAATACCCGTCATGTGATGTCGTACATCATCAAACAAAGAGCCGTCAATATTGCTCGATGTCTCATGGAACTCATAAAGTTTAGAAAAGTAAAGAACCGCATTCTCCACAATTTCCTCATCCCCAGTAATCCAGTTCCCCTCATTGTTTTTTATTCTCACAATGGTGTTATTAGCTTTTCTTTGTTTAATGCAAGTTTAATGCAAGCATGAAAATATTTAGTATTTCTATCACCCTGAGAAAAATGGGTCTCCCCCGCTTTTTGTTGTAGCAACTCCTTCAGCAACTCCTCCCAAAGAGAGGCCTCAAGCAACTCTTTATTAGCATCCTGTAAATCTTGGATGATATCAGTGGTGTTCTCATCCAGAGCCTGAAGCGTACTCACCCTTTGCTCGGCATTTTTAACTCTGGCATGAACATCACCAAAAACATCCCAATTCCAAGGCCTTAAAGCAGCAACCACATTCTTATGTAATTTCCAAAGAATATGCCAAGCATTTCTCATCTCCTCACATTTCCAATTTGCCGCAATTAATCTCAAAAAATCATCATGTCTAGCCCAGGCCAGACATTTAAGAACCGAAAGTGGTACGTAGATGATTTTTTAAAATAATCGAAAGATAAGAAAAGAGGACTATGATCTGAACTGGTTCTGGATAGGTGTTGAAATTGAGAGAAACCATAAGAAGTAATCCACTGTTGATTGGCAAGCCATCTATCAAGTCTTTCAAACAACTTACCCCTTTTCCAGGTAAATTTAGAACCACTAAATCCCAAATCAGAGATTCCCGCTAAGGCCAGCGTCTCATTGAAATTATTAGTTAAGGTGGAGTCAAATCTCCGGTCATCTAATTTCTCAGATTCATGCATCACCATATTAAAATCCACCAGCCATTCAATTTTGATTGATAGAAGTACCCATAACAGAAAGCTTGTACCAGAGATCAAATCTAGCAGCATTAGAAGTCCCAGCGTAGACAAAGGTAAAAAAGCCAGAGAAAACATCCATAGAGAAGTAAGTATGTACAAACTGTCTATCATCAGTAACGACATCAACTGTAATATGCTTCCGCCAAAACAACCAGATTTTGTTATAACAATTAGCAAAAAAAGAGAAGTTTTTGAATTTACCCAAGATTTGATCATCCGGAGAGGCGGCCAAGAGTTCCAAAATAGCAAAAATATCCACCTTATGAATCCTTGACAAAAGCTTAAGTCTACCAAGGGATTGAGGATCCGCAACTCCCCTGATATTCCAGATAATAATATTAAACATAATTAGACATATTACCCTTCCTAGAAGAACTAGGTCGGGTCCGTGGTCGGGTCCGTCCATTTTCTCCATCTGAAAAATATTGATTCATCTCTATCCCAATATTCCCATTACTATGAATTTGAACCTCCTTTTGAACTCTATTCTTCCTTCTACGATATTTTTGTACATGTCATTCATCCCTTAATATTTTTGAAATATCATCCAACTGGGTGTTAGAGTGAGTATCATTGAGATTAGAATAAAGCGAAACATTATCCATATTCAAGGCATCAGAAAGATATGCCGAGGAAGGACGAGCCCTCCAACAATAATAGGAGGATCTGGAACCGCAAGATCCTGCCCATGAACTTCACCCGTTGCCATAACATTTGCAGAGATAATATCCCGAGTATTATCAACATTCGAATTAAGGGGGGGAGAGGAAGAAATAGATATATTAGGAAACTCCAAAACATTTAAATCCTGCCTTATAATCTCAATCGGGGCAATACCAGTAGAGTAAGTCGTTTCCTGGTTTATATCAGCATGCGAAATAATAATAGGTGTAGAGACAGAAACCCCCCCAGTATTCGAAATAGCAGGAGGGACAGAGCCAGATAAAACCTGTTCGATTCTACCCTCAACCACAGCCTAGCCCCCCCCCCCCCCCCCCCCCAGCCGCAACTATAGGCAGCTACGGCTGATTCCTCCCATCCCCTTCCCTTAAATTAGGATTTAATTTGAAACAATGTTCCTGATCATGCCCAAACATTTGACAATGTGTACAGTAGGAAGGGTGTTGTTCTAATAATACATGTTGTCAGTAACAAATATGCTCCGAACCAATCCAGACCTCATCAGGAGGAGGTAAAGTGACATCCCTTTCAATTAAAACTCTGGCCATAGAGGGTCCAAATTTAAAGGTCTCCCGATCATAGCCGCTAAAGAGAAAAGAACTTCATGATTGAAAAGATGGACTTTCAAAAAAGGTAACTTAATCCAGACTGGAATAACAGGGGCCTCAGCTTTAGGATCGAAGTTAGCTGACTATTTTAACACCTTCATCCCACAGTTCTCGAACCAAACCATACGCTTAGCAAACAGGCGCGTATAGTCTTTTTCGTTCGCTAGTTGAATCAAAATGCGTCTTCCATCCAGAGGGCCAATTTCCATTCTCCCGTAAGCCTCATCAACTCAAAGTGCTTTCGAAGAAATCTTTCGAAGAAATTCCAACTTAGAGAAATTCCAACTTAGGGATCCCATAAATGAACTTTCCTACCAGATGGAGTCGGCAAGAAGAAGCAAGTTCGACGTTCTCACCATCAGAGAGGAAGAGAGCAAGTTTTCCCCCTTTTCGGTCGGGACGTCGAACAAAAGAAGAGACGGAATCGAGCTTAAGATTATCGTAGAAAGCAGAAGGGAAGTTAGGAACACCATCGGCGGTGACGCTAGCGTAAGAGCGAGGCCTCTTACTTGTTTCACCACGGCCGCCGGCCGTCACGCCAGCGTACGAGCGCGTCATGACGAGAGATCCCTCGAATCGTGATTAGATATATATATATATATATAAAAGCCCAAGGGCAATTATATTAAAGAGAAATGGGTACAGATAGGTTGTATGAGTGGACCCAAATAGGCACCCAACCCATACGATACAACACACACAAAAAGAAAAAGAAGAAAATTAAAAACCCAAAAGTAGATGGTACATAAAAGATCAACCAGGTCGACCCACTTTAGTTTTGCTTCTGCCTCTAGTTCTCGGAAATGAACCAGCTAACAGATTGGTGAGGTGTGTACCATTGTCCGAAATAACTAGAGTATCATCCATTAGATTCCTTAGCTCAAGTAGAACTTCATTCTTTTTCTTCCTCCTGGAAGTGTAGACCTGTCATTTCTCCTCCAAAGATTGTTGCTCATTCGCATGAGGTGGCAGTGCTGCAGTAGAAAGATTGCCAACAGTTGTGTCGACAAGTGTATGTGAGGTAAGAGTCGCCGCCTCTACCCCTGGTAATTCCTGAAGGTGGGGAGCTGCAAGGTTCTCCTGATTATCAGTCCGCGTAGTATATATATATATATATAATTCCCATCGCAATTTTCTTAGCAGTTGTTTTCTCCACCATAGCTTTACAGCCACATTTTTAAGTGTGTTGCAACATTACCTGTAGTAAGTCCTCATTCTTACAACTATTAACGGGTCAAGTTGAAAAAAGAAAAACAATTTTCCACCACAGAAATTTCTAGAAAGCAGCAAGAAACAGTTCCCCAAACCGAGCTGTGGTGACGATCTGAAAGACAAAGCAGGCAGAAAGCTATCCCAAATAGAGAGATCTCAGTAAAATACATCTTCCCATGCATAAGGTAGCACATATGTAAAAATTGAAATATAGGTGATAGATATGTAAGTGCATAGAAACTAAGCAGTATGTACGTAAATCTTCCAAAAAGTTTATGACAAAGAAATAACTCAAAAGAAGAATCAACGCCAGCTTAATCATGCTTGTTGTAAAACTATGCAAGCAGTTAAAAACAATCTTTGTACATACCTTCTGCAACGCACTTAGAATTGCACTAACAGGAGGAGAATTAATTTGTGCTCGACTAGCTATCTGATTACAAAGAATGAATAATTAGAAATAGAATAAAATCTCTAAATAGTTCACTGATTATTTACATGAAGGCCGTTTTAGTCTCAATGTCTATAAAACTGCTAAATAAGTCCAATTAAAAGAATTTGGGGAATAATTTAGAAGTTTTATGGACTCTAGAACTAAAATGAACCCCTACAAAGAGTCATGAGAAATATGTAAAAAAAAGAACAGAAATGCTGCAACAAATTACAGATGAAAATTAGAAAAAAACCTCATCCAGTTTAATGTATCCAGGAGGCAACTGAGGGTCACTTTCAGCAATCATTTGAGTCAAGATGCTTTCCAAACTGGAACATTTTTTCAAATTGCATGCCCAACCCCATTCTCTAGCTAATTCCAACATTTTGCAAACATAGTCAGTGTTATGAAGAGGCCCAATCCATAAGGGGCCTGATACAACCACCGAATGGGAAACCTGCAAATGCAGTGTAAACCATACAATTTCCTGTAGGATATGTAAAATCTAGTTTCTGAACCTTCTGACTTTAGGCTTGTTAACATAAATATAAAAAGTTATGAAATAATAAAAGAACATTATTTCTATGGCTAGGAGGCATAATTTTGGTGAAATAAAATCTTGCATTTTTTTTCCATTTTGAATTTATTAAAATGATGAATGAGGTTTGACAATACTCATATAATTAGTCAATGATGTTAAGCACAAATATGTCAACTTGGAGAAACAGAACAAGAAATTTTGTTATATAATATTGAACACCTACACATTAATATTTTATTTATATAGCACCCATATTTTTAGTATCACATCAAAAATATCATTAATAATTATTATTTATAAATCTAAACACACATTTAGATGCCTAAATTGTAATGGGATTATGACATGAGCTTGGCATGTAAATAGTATACATTTTTTATTTGGTTAGGACGGGCAGTTAATTTAAGTATGGGCTCAATAAATAAAAGTTGTTATATATCTCAAAGATGGTGTGCAAAATGTTGATGAGTTTGTAAACCCTAGAACTTTGTTCGCTCTGCATGCATATCTATTATTTGACTCGTATCAACCACTTAGGGTTCTTTTGGTAAATTTGTGTTGTTTTCAACTATGCCAAACAAAAAAAAGTTGAACTAATCGAACAAAAATGAATGAATCATCAAACAAATATATTTCATGATCATGTGAAACCTTAGGGCCTGTTTGGCATCACTTTCGTTTTCTTTTTTTTTTCAAGCGAAACCTTATGGCCTATTTGGAATCACTTCTATTTTTTGTTTTTGTTTCATTTTTATTTTTGTTTGAAAATATGTTTGATTAGAAAAATTTTTATATGTTTTTATTTTTTATTTTTAAAAACATTCAAAACACCTAATAGATATCTTGACTCCTTTTCAAAATAACTATCACAATCAAACATATTTTAATTCAAACCAGAATATAAACAGAATATAATAAAAATAAAAAATAGAAAATAAAATACAAAAGTGATCACAAACAAGCATTTAAGATTCTACCATCTCTTGACTGCTGGAACAATTATTGATGAGTGCTTAAGATGATAGTGAAACTTCTGAATCACCACTAGGGGTGTAAGTGAGCCAAGCGGGCTCTTGAACTCAACTGGCTAACAAGTCAGCGAGTTGAGCTTATCGAGCGCCAAGCTTGAGCTCAAGCACTAAAAGAACTAAGGTAGCTGACCTCAAGCTCATCATTTGAGCTTCAAGTTCAAGCCACATTTTTTACCGCAGACCGAGCTCAAGTTTGCCCTGAACCAGGCTCAAGTTGACTCATTTACACCCCTAGTCACCACCAAGTTAAGAATTTTGTCACATGAATCAAACATACCATTCCATTTCTGCATGGGCAACTAATCTGCCCGAGTTCACCCCACTGATAAGTCTGAGAATGTCCACATTGATTGCAGTAGCTTATGAAGCCATAGTTACTTCCATGAACAAACACAGAAGTTAAAATACAGTGGCAATGGTATACATATCACCCAATTTTTATGTATTTACATATCCAACACCTAAACTGTACTTTTTACATTTACCTCACCCAAATTTTTCATATCACATCAAAAATACCATTATTTGAACTTCTAAAAAGTGAAAAACACATTTTCATGCATAGGTAAGGTTGCATGTTTGTAAAAATTGAAGTTTTGGTGTTAGATATCTAAATATATAAGAATTAAGTAATGTATGTAAATCTTACTTAAAAATATAATAATGAACATTAATGAACACAAACAAGATAAAGTAAAACTAAAAAATTCAACCTGCTTTCATTGAGATTACCGCGGAAAACTTGCAGCATTACTCTGAATACAGGACCATGATAAGAGTAGCAAGAGAAAAGCGGCGAAACAAGAAAGCCTAAAGCAGCTGCTTCACGTGATGCACCACCTATAAGCATTCGTAAACCGACTTCATTCGAATATGGCATAGGGCGAACATATGCTCCATATGAAGATAACGAACTAGAAAGTAGATACAAGAGGGTCTTTGGTTAATACAAAACAGCTAGATACAGACATCAAGCAATTATCAATAGGAAGATTTACATACATACAATTTAATTTCTATGTATTTACATATCTAACACCAAAACTTCAATTTTTACATATATGCCACCTTACCTGAGAAGGTCTATTTCACTTTATAAAAGTTACAGTGGTAATATTTCTGATATGATATGAAAAAGTAAAGTTTAGGAATAAGATATGTAAATGCATAGAAATTTGGTGGAATGTATGTAAATGCCCCTAACCCAATAGGAGTGAAAGAAGATAAAAAACATATAAATCAAAATTTCATGGTATATTTGAGAAAATATCCAGCAATTTCATTGTATACAATTTATTTTTTGTAACAGTTTTCAGATTAATTAAGCTTGTCGAATATACTCTACAGAGTCATTGCCAATAACCATGGTTGCAGGAAAAAAAATACATTAATTTCTAGCCCCATATTTGTATTAAGCTATTCATATGTTTCAAACTCTAGTTAACTAATAGTAACTCCTTCGGTGCTCAAACTCAGATTCATATACAATACCAATCTAATTATAGTTCTACTAAATTCATTATATAAATCATCATGATATTCTAATATTAAATAATAGTTAATAGGAGTATCTTCATTTAACAAGTAAAACTTAAATATACGAGTTATGTCATCATGCATATCTTCATTCTCAAGTTAGTAAACTAAAGATGATAGGAAGAAAAAACCTATAATCTTTTAACAATAATGATTGATAATTATCAAATTTATGACAATTTAATTGCATATTATAAATTCAATCTTTGTTTTATTAATCAGAAGTCTCTTGTCATCTACTTCTAGCTTCCAAAAAAAACAAAAGAACCTTGATAAAATCATATCATCTACAAACAACATATACATGCACCTCATATCCAATATAGCTTTTAAGCATCTTTATAACTATTTAAATATCACTCAAATGTAATTTTGACTTTTGATATAATCCTACTGTGATTGAAAGATAATGCTGAGAACCTATAAATGTACATCTTTCTTATTTATCTTTTCGATTTCTTTCTCTTCAATTTCATTTTGGTATAGCTCCCAAGAAGAAATTTTGTGGTTCCAGTTAGAAGGAGAGAAAGAAATGACATATAAGAGATCATGAAGACAGAAAGACAATGAGAATTCCAATGAGAGGTCTATCAGTTAGAGAGAGAAAATAAGGATTCAGCAAAATTATCTAATCCAATTCATCATCATGAAAAATAGCATCTTATTAATCCCTATTTATAGAGATATAGTTTAAAACTTAGAATCAAAGCTAATCATATCATCAAATTAACATTTAAAACAATATATCAAAGGAATATTTTTACCTAATTTACATAAAAATAAGCATTTTAAAAAAAATATGTATTTAAATTCAATAATCAACTTGATATAAGTTCAATTTTCATTTGGTCTAATCATGAAACTAGATTTGGTCCAACTTGATATGGGTCCATGTATTGCATCAATTATGGGACAAAAATAATTTTTCTTCTAAGAGTCAAAATTCTGATACTGTTCAATAAATATGATGCAACCTTCATCAATTCTTCGTGTTTCATCCAAGAGTCTTTAGTAGGAGGCTGCTTTGTCTAATGAATAAAATGTGTACTTAAAAATAACCTGTAGTGATTTCAAAGTAAAGGACTATTTCATAATGCCGGATTGTATTGTAATGGCAAAAGAAAGAACAATAACAATAACATATTAGTAAAAGTTAAAAAGGCCATAAGAAGCTCAACGGCTTCTTAATATGTTATCACATCTTCACAATTAAGCATATGATAATATTAAGTTATAAATTTCAAAGGACAGAAAGGTCTTGCGTGAGTTTTTAAAATGTATATGGTGGTAGAAAAACTATTTTCTAAATCTAACAAGTACATAATCCCTTTTCTAAATTCCTGTTTCTTACATAAACACGAATTTCATGAAAATACATAGTAAAGATGCAATAAATTGAAAACATGATGCATGCTTGGGTGATGATATGAGGTTTATAAGTTTTCTATGATGCATACCATAAAAGACTTGAAAGGGGAATTTTTTAGTAAGGAGATTTGTAATATGTTTGTAAATCCCCATTTTCATTTATAATGCTCAATGATCAACGCAGCGCCATAGCAAGTTGTCTGCCATCCATGAAAGCTAACAGTGTTAATCGCAGCCAATCATCAACGAACAGAACAATATTACTACCATGTAAAATATTAAAGAAGGAAGATTTATATACATACCACTCAATCCTATGTATTTACAAATCTAGCACCTAAACTTCAATTTTTACAATTCATGACACCTTACCTATGGGTGAAAAATGATATTTTTTATGTGATAAGAAAGATTTGGGTGGCATAAATGTAAAAGCAATAAACTTTAGCTGTTAGACTAGTAAATACATAAGAATAGGGTGGAAAGAATGTAAATGCCCAAGAAAAGAGAGCAAAAAAAAAGGCTGGCGTAATGGTGAATCAAAATACTCTCTTACTGCTGAGGACGATGCCCGCCAGAAGAAAACCCATCTGTGGATGTGCAATACAACAGCCCTCCGATCTTCACCGTAGCAATGGCTGATCTAATAAACGAAGAATCGCTGCCGAAAGAGTCGACGTCGACAAGGTCGAAGTACTCGCCCTGCAGATATCTCCCTGCGAGAAGCCGATTGGCATCATAATGAGTAACCACCCACCTTCTTCCCCCTTCCGCCGAAACCCTAGGAACCACGGATGAGAGATTCGAAGCGATGAGGCCGCGATGTCCCTCGAAGGCATCGTTGGCCCAAACGAAGTCGGCCTCGCTTTGCACGAGGTAGCGCAGGGAGCGCACGCCGCAGCCGCACATGGCATCGATGACACGGAGGCCACGGCCGATGGAGCGGCGTTGGAGAGCGGCGGCGAGAACGCTAAGATCGCGGCCGACGGCGCTCTCGTGGCGGAAGAAGGAGTCGCCGGTTTCGAACTCGATGCCCCTCTCCTCCACCTTAGAGCTTGAGATGAACAATGGCTTTCGCTGGCAGAATGACTTAGCGGTCCTGGGTAAAGGTGAAAGGGATGCACTCGACAGTACATGCGGGAGGTTTTGGAAGCCGACTCTGGGAGACGAGAGCATTAAAGCACCAGTGTAGACGAGCGCCGCAGTGTGGTGTGGCGGTTCATCATCATAAGCCCTCTTGGTTTCTTTAAAAATCTGTTTTTTTTCAGCTGAGCATGTAAAATTTGAAGATTTGCATGCTTACCACTCAATTCTCATGTATTTACATTTGTACCACTAAACTTCAATTTTTTACGCTTGACAAGTTGACAACCTACCCATACATGAAAATATATATTTTGTATTTTTCATGTGCTATAAAATATTTGGGTGGTATAGATATAAAAAAGCAAACTTTATATGTTAAATATGTAAATATATAAGAATTGGCTCATATGTTCAAATGTCTCCAATATTGTTTGCATCTCTCACATTTCTTCTAATCTTGTCTTAGGACTTAGACTTTGTTGTTGCCGACCCCTCTAGTGTAGCCCAAGCCCCTTTCAATCATTTGAATGCACAATGTAGTCCCCATGTCCTTGGTCTCCCATAGTCAATACCGGATGTTAGCTTCCAACCCAAAAAAGCATAAAAATATTGGAAAATTTACATGCATACCACACAATTCTTGTATATTTAGGGTATGTTTGGGGCAGCTGCAGCTTATTAAATAATTTGTTGATAAGCTGATTAAAAATGATATGTTGATAAGCTAGGTGCGGTGGCTATTATAAATTTTTATTTTTTTTGAAAAGTCAGACTGCTGTCAGAAAGTTGTCGACGCACCTAGATGGGTGTGAAATCACAATTTTTGGTGTTTTGAAAACGCATAAGTTGTCAAAACGCAGTTTACTCAAACAGGTCAGATGCGTTTTCAAAACGCCACCGCACCAAATAAGCTGCCCCAAACAGACCATTATATATCAAACACCTAAAAGTTTGATATTTTCATATATAATATTTTGGTGTCATAGGTCTGTGCATGAAAATGTATATTTCACTTTTAAGAAGTCAGTGATACATGAATTTTTTATATAAGATCTGAGCGTCATGCATGCAAATATAAAAGTTGAAGTGTTGGACATGAAAATACATGTAAATTTTGTGATATTGAGAATAATATTTCATATGGAACATATCTCTTTGTGTTATATATAAATCAAATAATGACTGTATTGATATGATATGAATGAGGAGACACCTATTTATAAATTATGCCATTTAATTTGCATAAGAAGATTTAATCAGCATACCTAATGAAATATATATTTTGGTTTTGATGCTTAATAACATTTAACTAATGAGCTGGATTGCATGCTGAAACATTCATGTCAATAGAGAATGCTTATCATCTAAATTTTTATGGAGGGCAATAATTTTATTTGTGATGATATTTTGCTTTGTAAGTAATAGTGTGTGCTGGTGTTAATGTTGATAAAATGGATTAGACGTATCAGTGAAGCAGACACTGAGACTAAAATTATATACCACAAAACATTCATATTTACCTGCGTTAACATTGATACATGAGCAATAAATTTTCATCATTCAAAACGAATCTTGAGACGTAATAAATTAGAGAGTCGTCTTAGATGGTTTGGTCACATTAAACGCCGACCATTTGATGATCCAATTATGAGAGTAGTTGTCTTAGATTTGACTTGTGTTAAGAAAGACAGAAGTAGACCTAGCAAGACTTGGGCTTATTGTATTAAAAATAATCTTAATTTACTAAAGCTTAATGAAAATATGACACTAAATAGGACACAATGGAGAAAAAGGATTCATGTAGCCGACCTACGTAGTGGGATTAAGGTTTTGTTCTTGTTGTTGTGGTAGCACGAATTTCAGAACGATATTTTAAGCAGGAAACATTCAATTATTGATGAAAAGTCATCCAGAGCTCGAGTAACTCCCGACTCCGGGCCCGGCGGTCTACGAACGTCATTCATACTCACCACTACGGCCTATGTGGTCCACAACTCTTGTAATTACTTACTACAGTTTCTTTTGCTAATCAACACTTCTGGAGCAGCCATCTACAACATTACGATGGACTACTACCTCCACAAAAATCAACAATGACCCTTGCAATCTGCTGTCACCGAGAACTACAACCATATCATAATTATACAACTTTGTAATTTCATATTCTCTAATTTAAGGGAAGAATATACCTGCGCACTCATCATTCATATCATCATTCATAGTGTTGTATTATTTCAACTGGGCTAGACCCCGTGGTTTTTCCCTCTTTCAAGGGTTTTTCAAGTAAAAAGTCGAGGCGCCTCCTCCTGTTTATTTCTCTTCTGTTATTTGTGTGTACTGAATTTTCGTGCAACGCTACGACGATAATCCATTACTCTACCGTCGTGAATTTTCCGGCACGCATCAAACATCATATAAATAGTATTACTATCAATATCATTTTAGATGTGAAATACATGCTTTTAGGCATAAGTTTACCAAACCAAGATGTTATAAATATAAATATCAAAATTTGGGGTGTGAGAAACTTAAATATAAAAAAATTGTATGGCTTGTACGTAAACTTTCCTTTTTTTATTTTCTTTTCCCTCCACCTCAACGTTAAAATAACCTCTTGATTTAGACTTCCTAACCACCTCCTTCACCTAAAATAGTAAAATCATTTATGCACCAAAGCCCCCATGAAAACTCTAATTTGCATAAAAGGTTTTATACATAGTTTAAATCACAACTTTCTTAAATGAATTTCTTGGGTGCTTAAATTCTATATAAAAAAATAATTTTGAGTATCATTATATAATTTTTAGTTGTGATTTGATGCAGTTAAGAGAGTTTAAGATGAATAATTCTAATTAATTTTATTTAAGAAGATTTACGACCCGTTTGGGACAGCTTATTTGGTGCGTGTTTTGAAAACACACATGACTTGTTTGGGTAAATTGCGTTTTTGGCAGCTTATACGTTTTCAAAACGCAGAAAACAGCGTTTTCACACCGCGGTGACAGCTTATTGACAACAATCTGACTTTTCAAAAAAAAATAAAAATTTGTAATAGCCACCGACCTTAGCTTATTAGCAGATTATTCAATAAGCTACAGTTGCCCTAAAGAGACCCTTACACATGTACCATTCACTTCTTATGTATTTCAACTTCAATACCAACTTACTTACACATGAAAATGTGTATTTCAGTATTTTTAAAGTAAAAAAAAGGTTAGATTTTTAGTGCCGTAAAAATGTAAAAATTAGAGTTTGGTTATAAGATTTGTAAATAGATAAGAATTGGTTGGCTCGTGTGTAAATGCAAACAAATGTTTATTTTGATGGTACAGTAGTAAAAAGGTAGTTGCAAGGGATACTTGTGGAATCTTCTTAGTTGAGAGAAAGTGAAATGCAGATTTCCTCCGGAGTTTTTGAAGTGTTGCAGATCTTCAATGGAGGCGTTGGACAGCAAAACTCGAAGTCTGCAGGCTTAGGCTTCTGCTGATGATGGATCTTGAGCTTGGAAAGAGCTTTAAAACTCGAAAGGTTTGTGAGTAATTTAAGGGTTTTGCTTGGATTATGCGCATTTGGTTTAGTAATTCAGTGTTTTTTTTTTGGTGGATTTGTTGATTGAGTTGGATTTGTTGATTGAGTTAATTGGGGTTTGTGGAGCCTGTAGAAACATTCGTGGAAATCTACGTTGATTTTAGCGTATCAGAGCTTGGGGATAGTTTATGGAGATTTGAGCATTTCGCCTTTGTATGTTTTCAAGAGCACATTTGCCGAGGACATCACGCATTCAGAGACTAATGAAGAGATTTTTGGAGTTCTTTCGTTTGTATTTTGGACTCTTACACTCGTTCCTCTCGTCAAGTATGTCTTCATCGTCCTTAGAGCTGATGACAATGGCGAAGGTGCTTCTTCTTTGAACGCTTTAAGATTCAAGCAAGAGTCAGCTTAAATCCTGTTAGAATTTTAAATCTCACCATTCTGTCAAATTCAGTTTGAACTTTCAACCCAGTTGTTGATTAAATCCGGTATTTGTTAATTCTTCACACCCACATAATTTATTGGATTTAATGATTTTTCTTATGGCCAAGCATAAATCTTGAGAAAAACATCTAAATAGTTTATCATCATTAGCAAGATTTCATACTTGTCTTACCAAACAAAATGCAGAATCAATCCTATTACGATTTGCATGATTTACTAAACTCTACTTGTAGCTAAATAGCCCCTTAATACTAGCTGGTTTTTGTGATGTTATGCAGGCGGCACATTTGCTCTTTACTCTTCAATATGCAGGCATGCCAATGTATGCCTTCTTCCCAACAGACAAGTTGCAGATGAAGAAGTTTCTACCTATAAACTGGAAGTACCTCCAGAGAAAAACAATGGATCCTGGGTGAAGATTTGGCTCGAAAAGCGCAAGAATTTACACACAGCGCTCCTTGTAGTTGTCATGCTTGGTACATGCATGGTGATTGGGGATGGTGTTCTTACTCCAGCTATATCAGGTATATTCGTTTTAGGGGCATAATAAGCTTCAATTTTAAGGGCAGGCAAAATTATCAAATGCTAACAATTTTTGTTGGTATTGGGTAATAAAATATAGGAAGATTTAAACACATGTCATTCAATACCCATGTATGTACATATCTAACACCTGAACTTCAGCTTTTACATATATATGCCACCTTACTTATGCATGAAAATGTGTATTTTATTTTTTTAAAGTTAATTTGTTAGAAGTGGAGCCCGGTCCGACCCCAGCTTCTGCTCACCCGATCACGAAACATCGGGATCTCCCACTCCGATCGCGAAACAGTCGCGACCATTCTCGCCTGACGTCGATTCGCCAATCGTAGGCGCCAACCGCTCCCGCCTTCCTCTGTGCGAAGCTAAACATCCCTTCGTTCGTTCCTGTTCGCGATAAAAGCTTCGAATGACTCTCCTTGGGTTTAGAAGTCACGGTTTAGTCACGGTTTGAGTTCTTCTTTGTTCTTCTTTGGTTTCCTCGGGGCAGAGGAAGAGAAGTGCAAGCGGGAGTTCGTTGCGGCGGAAGGAAGAAGAAAGAGAAGAAGAAAATTGTTATCCTTAGGCTTCTTTTTGGTGGCTTGTGACAGAAGATAGATTTAGTTTATTTCTTTTGTAAGTTTGCCTTTTTCAGTGTATCTCAGTGTAAAGTTTCTTCGGTGTATCTCGGTGCAGAGAAAGAAGAATAAAGAGAGAAGAAAAGAAAGAACAACGAAGTTAGAGATTCCTCTTGTAAGTCGAGGTGATCTACTGGTGTAAATTCCTCAGGTAGTAAAATCTTATGCAACCCCGTGGACGTAGGCAATTTGTCGAATCACGTAAATCTGTGTGTTCTTTTCTGGTGTGATTTTTTTCGTTCTATTTTTCGCTTCGTCGATCGTTTTTTTGTTTGATTTATATATATACCACATCAACGGGTGGTGTGTATCTCGACGCAATAACTGATATCAGAGCCTTGTTCAAATCTGAGGAAGAATGATGGTTGCAGATGAAATGAAACTTTCAGGGATCGAGAAATTTGATGACACATATTTTGGTTATTGCAGAATGCAGATAGAAGATTACATTTATGGGAAAAAAATATCTTCTTGCTTCCGTTATTGGGGAAAAGACTTGAAAGGATGGATGGGGCTGAATGGAATTTCTTGGATCGATAAGTTCTGGGGGTTATTCGATTGACTATATCGAGGTTCGTTCCACACATCGTTGTCAAGGAAAGAATGACTACAAATCTCATGACAGTATTTTCAGGTATGTATGAAAAGTCATCGGGAAATAGCAAGGTGCAATTGATGAAGAAGTTATTAAATTTGAAGATGGCGGAACGTGTTTCTGTTGCTCAACACCTGAATGATTTTAATACTATCACCAATCAATTGTCGTTTATTGAAATTGATTTTGATAATGAGATATTGATCTTGTTGACTTCATTGTCAGATGGTTGAGAAGCCATGAGAATAGTGGTTAGCAGTTCTGTAGGTAAATCTAAACTAAAATACGATGATATTTTTGATTTGATTTTGGTTGAGGAAGTTCACAGGAAAGATTCTAGCGAGGTCTCAGGTTCGAGTTCGACACTGAATGTTGATTTCATAGGGAGATGACATAACATGAACTCAAGTATAAAGAGATCAAAATCAAAGTTTAGTCAGCAGACAACCTGTTAGAATTATGACAATGCTGGCCACATAAAAAAGAACTGCAGAAATCCTAAGAAGATGGAGATTGATAGCGCAAATTTGGTATCTGAAGAATCACATAATACACTATTTTTGGCAGTTCATAGTTTTGTTGAAGAATTGATGTTGAATTCAAGGGCTTTGAATGTAGTAGAAAATCTACCAGAGGCCACAGTGCAGGGCAGTGATGAAAGTGAAGAGGAAAGGGGGTCCGGAGCACACATTCCTATTGTTCTATAGACAAATGTTGAAGAACCACAGAACTATGAATAAATCTTGCAAGATGAAAGTTCGAGTAAGTGAGAGCTGACAGAACTTCCACCAGAGAAGAAGACATTGCACAACAAATGAGTGTACCAGGTGAAGTGTGATCGTGATGTCAGTAAGAGGTACAAGGTTGGACTTGTTGAAAAAAACTTTCAGCAGAGGCAGGATTTTGCCCATGTAGTGAGAGTTGTAGGAAGAGACAAGAGTGACCCAGGAAGTAGCTTAGAGGTGCAAAGCTATGTGGAGTTTGCTGATATATTGACTGGGGGTGTTACTCTTGAGAAACTGAAGTTGTGCATAGCTTCAGTTGGTATTCTGGAGTGAAGACAGAGACTTTGAGTTGCAGAGGTGGAAGATTCACAGTAAAGGATTCATGGTGGAGGAAATCAATTTGAGGAAGGAGATGTTGTAGTTTGTGTACCGGTCTCCAAGTTGGAGATTTGTTAGAAGTGGAGCACGGTCCGACCCCCGCTTCCGCTCACACGATCACGAAACATCGCAATATCCCGCTCTGCGCTTCCGCTTCGATCGCGAAACAGTCGCGACCTTTCCCGCCTCACATCAATTCACAAATCATAGGAGTCAACCACTCCCGTCTTCCTCTGTTGCGAAGCGAAGCATCCCTTCATTCCTTCCTGTTCGTGATAAAAGCTTCAGATGTCTTTCCTTGGGTTTAGAAGTCACGGTTTGAGTTCTTCTTCGGTTTCCTCGGGGCAGAGGAAGAGAAATGCAAGCGGTAGTTCCTTGCGGCAGAAGGAAGAAGAAGGAAATTGTTCTCTCTCGGTTTCTTCTTGGTGGCTTGTGGCAGAAGATAAATTGATTTTATTTCTGTTTTAAGTTTGTCTTCTTCGGTGTATCTCGGTGTAGAATTTCTTCAGTGTATCTCGGTGTAGAGAGAGAAGAACAGAGAGAGAGTAAGAGAGAGAGCAACGAAGTGAGAGATTTCTCTTGTAAGTAGAGGTGATCAACTGGTGTAAATTCCTCAAGTAGTAAAATCCTATGCAACTTTGTGAACGTAGACAATTTGCCGAAGCACGTAAATCTGTGTGTTCCGCTGTATTGTTCTTTTTTGGTGTGATTTTTCTCGTTCTATTTTTCGCTTCATGTTTTTCACTTCGTTGATCGTTCTCCTGTTTGATTTATATATATATACCACATCAACTAGTGGTGTATATCTCGACGCAACAAAATGATAGTATTTTAAATGTGATCTAAAAGATTTTGTGTGTATAAATGTGAAATAGAGTTTTCGTGTTAAATATGTAAACACATAAGAGTTAGGTGGTATGCAAGTAAATGCCCCAACAATCTATTAGGAATAGGGGTGTAAATGAGTTGAGTCAAGCTCGAGCCACCCTCGATTTGAGTCTGAGCTCGAGCTCAAGCTTAATTCTATGAGTAATGAGCTGGCTTGTTAGCATGAAAGAGAGAAACAAAGTATTAATTTAAGCTAATGTTATAATTAAATGAAAAATAGAATGAATATTTAGGAGATAATTAATAAGAAATTACTTGATATAAAATGCAAAATATAATTTTTTAAAATTTTTTAATAATTTAAAGAAATTTTTTTAATATTAATATATTTTGATTATATTTTTTATTAATTATTTTTTAGACAAGCCTACTCGTGAGTTAACAAGTTGAGTCGGCACTGGCTTGAGCTTGGTTTGTTAGTTCATCGAGCTCTGTTCACGAGCCACTCATCGAGCTGCATCCGAGCTGGCTCATGAGTCGGCTTGGCTCACTTACACCTCTAATTGAGAGGGCAAAATTACTATATAGCCTAAATTTTATTTTGAAAATTTCCCATCATTTATGAAGAAATTTCAAATTCTAAGGTGGGTTGCCCACCCTAAGCTTAATCTAGTACTGCCTCAGATTTTTTTTTTTAACTCATGTCCTGTTATGGCTAACAGATCTCCTGTTGTTTGTTTGCATTCATTCTCTAGTTTTCTCAGCAGTTTCAGGGCTTGAGTTATCCATGTCTAAAGGCCACCATGAATGTAAGCCTCTTAAACTTTTGTATCAGCTCCTGTTTTATTGATTGATTTGTAAGCTTACCTTTATTTGTGGGGCATTTACATACATACCACTCAATCCCATATCTAACACCTTAAATTCAATTTTTACTTACATACCGTATTACCTATGCATGAAAAAGGTGAATTTTACCTTTTAAGGGTGAAAATAGTGGTATTTTTTATGTGATATGAAAGATTTGGGTGGTATAAATGTATGAAATAAAGTTTCGGAGTTAGATGTGTAAATACATAAGAATTTAGTTTTATGTATTTTTTTCCTGTTTTTTCCACACCATGCTTAAGCTCACATGTATTTTTGCTTTATATTCTGGAAATTTTGAATTTTGGTTGATGAAATAGGCGGGGAGACAATGGGTATTTGTGGTTAGCAGGTAAGATTTGATAAAAAAAGTCTGAATATGATGTTCCATTAAAATTGCTTGTTCTCTTTTTTATTTTACATCTTAGAGTAATTCGTTTGATGCCATTATGAGTATTGTCAATGTTTATTAAGTTAAACATTAAAAAAAACACATTCTTTGCTAGCAGAGGACACAACTGTGTTGTATTTGCTTGCTTTTCTTTCTCATATATTTAATCAACTATTCGAGAAGGTTTTCTTGTTAAGCTATCGAGCGTGGATTACAATAATATACCATTATATGCTTGATAATCCCATTATATTATTATGTTGTGGAACTTAATCTTTTGCACCATAAAAAGAAAACACGCAATCTTTTACGGTTTTTATAATCAACTGATTTTTTGGTATTTCAATGTACTTTTGGCTTGTTACTATTTTCAAGTGTTTTTATGTTGTGGCGTGAGAAATTTGGGCTGTAAAAACTCAACAATAAAATTACAGTGAAATTTACAATGATGATAATACAACAAAGCCATCACTTGGGTTTTTTTGGCATGTTGATCTTATTTTATCCTTTTTTTGCACTTGGTAATTGAATAGATTTCCTCTGATTCCCAACATATATGGCCTACCTATTTATGCTGCTTGCGCGAAGAAAGGATTTCAACTATAGCTGTAAGCCATGCATTAGTTAAGAAATGAAAGCTTCTCAGATCCCACAGAATTGATAAGGAAAAAGTGAAAACGTGATCGATACAAAGAGTTGGTTGAATTCGTCAGTTTTTCAACATTTGTAGCTTTATAATTTATTTTTGGAAGATTTACATACACACCTGTCAATTCTTATGTATTTATATATCTAGCACCTAAACTTCAATTTCTACTTATATACCACCTTATCTACATGCGTGGAAAGATGTATTTCAATTTTTAAAATTTAAAATAGTGTTACTTTTTAGGGGATATGAAAAATTTGGATGTTTATACATGTAAATAAGCAAAGTTCCGATGTGAGGAATATAAATACATAGGATATGTATGGCATGTTTGTAAATGCCCCTTGATTTTTTTTATGGAACAACAAACAATTCAAGCGAATTATTGTCGTTATCATGTTGTTATTCTGAATGCTTTTCTAATTTGTTACTTGCTAATTTCATGGATGATCGCTTATTCTTCACCTGTTGTAAAACGTGACATTTCTTTGCAGATGCTGTGGTTCCAATCACTTGCTTCATCATCATTTGTTTATTCGCCCTGCAACACTTTGGCACTCATCGGGTTGGATTCCTGTTCGCTCCAGTTGTTTTGGTTTGGCTACTTTGCATAAGTGCCCTTGGCATTTACAATATTGTACATTGGAACCCACATGTGTACCAGGCACTTTCTCCATATTATATGCTCAGATTTTTGAAAAAGACTAAGAAGGGTGGTTGGATGTCCTTAGGTGGAATTTTACTGTGTATTACAGGTAAATTAATGCCATTCTTAAAATTCAAAAATTGCACTTTTATGCTTTAATGACGTTTATGAGGGCGCTTCTTTTGATTTTACAGCCTTGATTGGTATATTTGAAAACCGATCCAAACTGAAATTTAACTCGACTAGTCTAAAGACTTATTTTACATTCATTAATAACATCAGACTAAGTTTCTGAAATATGTTGAAATGTCAAAATAAACTCCACACAGCTCTGACTGAAAAGGAACATATATATACATACCACCCAATTTCTATCTATTCACATATCTAACACCTAAACTTTATTTTTTACATCTATACTACCAAAATATTTCATGTCACATAAAAAATACCACCATTTTAACTTTAAAAAAGAGGAATAACCTTTTCATGCATGGGGAAATTGGCATGCATGTAAAAATTGAAATTTTTAATATAAAGTTTATTTTTGCGCTTAGTTCATTGAAGTTTTTGCTCTTATGTGACGTTCTCAGGATCAGAGGCGATGTTTGCAGATCTGGGCCACTTCTCTTATGCTGCTATTCAGGTCTTTTCTGATGCGCCTCAACTACATATTCTATGCCTTTATTGTCATATACCGATAATACATACATTTTATTATATTTTTAGTATAGATTGCTTTCACAACAGTAGTTTATCCAGCACTAATATTGGCGTATATGGGTCAAGCTGCGTATTTGTCGAGGCATCACAGAATATACACAAGCTACCAGATTGGCTTTTATGCATCAGTTCCAGGTATGCTTTTATCTATAAATTGTGACAACTTATTGAGAAATAAGTAGTGGTGATTAATTTTTGACCTGACATGTCAACTCGATTCAAAAAATTCGGGTTCGAGTTCATCCAAATAATTTTTGGGTCTAATTGGTGTTAGGAATCTTAACTGGATTGACAACCATATAAATAAAAGTACATAGAGATGATCACTATTATGCAATAGCTATATACATCGGGTGATATAATTTGCAAGACAAAGTTGGTCTACGACCATATTAGTTTATGGGAAACACCTTGTTCTTATGTGATTGAATATTGATATGAAGAAAACTACTCTATTAGAAGAATCAGTAACTTTGAGATTGTGGGCTCCATAAATTCATGCCCAAACATTTAGCGCTGAGAGTTTTGGTGTTAAGTCTCCGGTCAAATTTTTAGAGGCCAGGTGAGATGGTGAATAAGATACTACCTAGAGATTTCACCCTCATTTTGTGAGGATTTTTAAGATCCAGCGTTTGAGGTTTCTCATTGGCGCAAGATCCAATGATTAATTACCCCTCTTGATAATTGAAGAGCACTTTCGATTAAGGCTAGTTATTAGACACTAAGTATTCAGACTTAGTATTTAGTAACAACAAATTTAGATTTTAAAATTATAAAATTATTAATCTTAGCTTTAGGTTAGGGGAGAAAATGATGACGCACCCGATCAAGATCCCGTGTTTTTGTCATTCGGGTTGTTATGGTCATTAAACTACTTAGTCAGAAGAGGTAGTCGACCCAAGCTGACAGAATGATCCTTATCAATACACATTGGTTGCTTCGTCCAAAAGAACATCATAGACTTGGGGTGGATGTTAGTCTAAGGGGATTAATCTAAGTCAACCATAGCTTAGAGAGGGTTTTATGTTCTATCAAATATACCCTATGATTTATAACTTAAAGAGGGAACTATTGGAGAGCATACGAGCTATAGCCATGACTTTAATATAATGATGTCATTTGATGACAAACCATCTAGTCAGATGATTCTGATCTTAACCTGCTTATTTTATGATGTCAACTGATCAAACCATGCATGTAGATGACTCAGGCCACATCCTTACTGACAAAATTATTTAGAGTGTAAATTTACTAGTATATTTCACATGACATTGACTTGTTACGAGCTTGAGTCAATATTTAATTTGTCACCATTGACAAACAATTACAGTGGGTAGCTATTTTTTTGGTCTTGGCCATTGAGTGATATGTTTTCATTTAAATATCTTTCTTAATTTTATGATTTAAAATTTTAATTTTATAAGTTGACTCTTTCGGTTGAAATTCCCTTTCAACATAGTCATCATCAAAGATTTGATATTACTTAAACATCATTTAAAATACTAATCTTGTCACTCCAATTCTTGTGAGGAGGACCAAGCTGGTATGTTGGGGATCAATTTGTCAACTCTAGTCCCTATGGGGAAGTTTATTAGACTGACCAAAGTGTGACTGTTTCTGCCTTATAGACCAAATGACCCGCTCAAATTTGATATTTCAAATCTCCTTTTAAAAATATAACTTTTGTAAGATTTAAACATTTGTGTGTTTTCCGAGCATAAATATTATGGTTTGGTTTTAATTTTTAACCTGCGCAACATTTGTAGATGTGCAGATTTAGTCATTTAGGACAACGTTGGAGCACGTGTGGGTTTTAAAATTTGTTAATTTGGATTGATTTTTAGGGACTACATTATTATTTGCAGAAGTATATTATCATAGGAATACGTGCGAATAGCTGAATTTTAATTTTTAACTTTGCCTTTTGTCTGCTAGTATTTGTATTGTGGATTTAGTGGCGATTTAATGATTGTAATATGTTATTTTGGCAAGGACTTATTTTTACTAGTTGATGAACATTCTAAGTTGAGTCATTTGTTGAAGTTTTTATTTTATTTTTTAATTTTTCACAGTTTATTCAGGGCAATAGCATAACTTCTAACTATTTATTGAAGGATCATGTTTAAAATCATTGACGAGTATCGAGTTCAATATGTTTCTATTCGGGCTCAATGATGCCCTATCAAGTTTCCTATTGCTCTCATATGTTTTTTTGTTTTGTGAGTATCTAATTTTTTTTTTTTTGTAATTTTTTTTCATTTCAATTTAGTTATTTTTATATTTAGCAAGTTTTTTAAAGTATGTTCTGTGTGACTTCGCCCAGTCCAAAATCCAACAACAATCGACGACATGGGATCCCCACCCATGGTGGGAAGATGTTATCTAAAACGGGTTTGTCCACCATGCAAAGAATTGCGTGTATGGGCGGCTTGCGACACCACCTAAAGTTGTATATCTCACCACGCAAAAAAATGCGTGGGGTCTTCGAACCTGCAAAAATCAAACATAGAATAATGATAGATTTTTTCGTCACGCTGAGAAAAGCTTGCACAGGTAGTTATATTTTGATGATCGAGCTAAAAAAGTGTGCATAAGATTATCACCCGCAAATAGAAAGCATAAGCGTATATATAACATAATTTTCCCGCAACACAAAGAAATCCATGTACGGGTATTTTAATTTGGTTGTTTAGTGAGTTTTTTACCTCATTTTTCTTCATGCACAAACTCGAACATAAGATACTAGGCAATGAGTGTGGTTAGGCTCCGGATGTAACAAATGATGTGAATAGAGTTGGGTAGGAAGATTGCTATTGTGGGTTCAACCAAATAGGGGCTAAAATTATGTTGTTCAACTCAGGAGCTGAGAGAGAAGGTAATGAGAGTGAGCGCAACACAGTAAGGAGACTTGTGAATAGAGAGTTAGGTGCGAAGTTGAGCTTGAATAGGAAGGCAGATTGCTTGGATCAACTAACAAAGGTGAAAGGAAGAGCTGCCGACTTTTAATATTTGAGATATTTTTTCTATATAAGGGTTGGAATTGAGAGCTCGAGATAGACTGAAACAGGTGGATTTGAGAGGTTGAAAGGTTGTTTGCAGGTTTTAGATGAAGACGGAATGGCACACCGATGGTGGAAAGGAGCAGAGCAATAAAAGACATCTATAGTCGTGGTAATGAGGAGAGAGGGAAGCAGATAGATTTTGGGAAGGATAGTTAAAGGAAGTGTGGGGGTTTTTTTGTAAAGTTTTTGAAAATATTCTTTAACGACTCAATTAATAATTCAATTAATATTAGGATTAATGGGAGAGAATTTAAATCTAAATTTGAATTTTGACTAATTAATATATACCCATATAAAAATATATTAATTAATGTATATTTTTTGAGGAATTTGGGCAAAGTAAACGGAAGAATCGACACAAATCAAGAAGAAAACACAGAGATTTAATGAGTTTCGACAATTACGCCCACTCCGCTTGCAAGCTCCGCTCTGCTGGCTCGCTCTGTTCCGCTCCAGCATCAGTCCTTTATCTGGTATATGAGTCATACCTAACAAATCTCTACCTTGACGAATATCCAACCCTTTAAGAGAAAGATACCTGAGAGTTTCTCACACACCTAAGTGAGTTGGGTTGTCATACTTGTCTAGCAACTGTGAATATTCAACTAGTTCAAAAAATGCAAGAAGTTGTTGATAGTAATTGACTTGGTCAACATATCAGCTGTATTCTCATTAATATGAACTTTTTGCAACTGTATATCACCAGAAGCAGTCAATTCTCTGGTCTTGTGATACCTGATATCAATATGCTTAGTTCTCGAATGGTACACCATGTTCTTAGCCAGATAAATTGCGCTTTGACTATCACAATGCAACTGAACTCCGCTTTGCTTAACACTCAGTTCTTTTATCAGCCCAGAAAGCCATAAGACTTATTTAGCAGCTTCAACTAATGTCATATACTTACCTTCAGTTGTAGATAATGCCACACTAGACTGAACTGTTGATTTCCAACATATATATCCTCCACTAAGAGTAAACAAATATTTAATTGTAGACATTTTGTCATCCAAATCAATTGTATAGCCTGAATCCATATACTCTATAACTGAAGGATCAATTTGCTGATTGTCAACATAATTTCATGTCCTACAATACTCTTCAGATACCTGAAAATTCACTTGAATGCGTCCAAATGTCGCATTTCACGTTTAAACATGTCTTTGCAGACTTGACTAATAGCATGAGCCAAGTCAGGGCGAGTACGTACCATTGCATACATCAAGCAGCCAACCGCACTAACATATGGAACCTTTGCCATATCTTCGATTTCCCTATTTTTCTTAGGACACTTCTGAAGAAAGTTTACAATGATTTGCTAATGGAGTGCTCACAGACTTTGCTTTGCTCATTTCAAATCTGTTTATCTCTTTCTCAACATAACCTCGTTGAGATAAACACAGTCGTGTTGAGCCTCTATCTTGATGAATTTTCATTCCAAAAATCTTCTTTGTAGCACCAAAGTCTTTAGTATTTGATCCACCGATGCATATCAGGTGAATTACGATTCGGAAATGATTAGACCTATTTGAAAACGTTTCAATGATTCAGATGTACTTGTGCATATCAGTGCAGTTTGTTCTACCAAAATAAATGATTTCAACGCTTCAGCAAAGGCCGAACTGATTTCAGGTTTAATCGCATGGGCCACTTTTTTTTTTGTTTTTATCTCATCTTGTTCAGTCAACTTATCTAGCAGAGAAGATGCATTGGTCAGCAAATGCTTGGGGCTGTTGACCTCATTTTTAGCGAGGTCTAGTCTTCCTCTTAGGGTTTAGGATCTAGCCTTAGGGATCTCCCTTCGACTATCTTAGAACCTTAGAAATGGGACCCGCCTTGTTCTAGAAATTCAACCCGCTTCTGTATTCTTTTGTGGTTTCGCGTGTGTGGTATCGACTTCTAACACTTAAAAGGATGAAACCAACATGAGGAACCCAAAAGGGATCCCTATAGGACTTTTTGAGCCTTAGGGTGGCCTTCTGCGCAATTCGCACTCCCGCACGCATAAACTTCGCAATTCGGAGAGTCGACACGTCCGATCGCCATATTTCACATCGCTTGCACCGTTACCTATTGAAGACTCGAGTAAACTTGTCGAGGCGATCGACCACGGGTTGAAGTTTTGTGAAGTTTAAATTTTGACGTATCTCTAGCCCGATTGTCGACGACGCCGTCCGAGCGACTCCGGATAACAAAACGGACTGTGCCAGCGCGTCCAGAACGTCAATTTTGCCTAGGGAGGACACCCATTTTGTTACGTCGCCGCGCGCGAGTAAATCATATTTTATTATAATGTACAC
>NW_018165748.1:292704-293796 GCF_001263595.1 Phalaenopsis equestris | reverse complement strand
AAAGATGTCATATCCTATAACATCAAGATCCAGACATTTGATGAATAATAGGATATGATATCCTTTACCGACATAAGTCTAGCGGGAGTTGGCTCGAGCCTCCTCAGTCGGTCGGCGATCTTATGCCTGACAGTGTAATCGTCTTGTGGACAATAAAAATTGTTAAAATCTATTTCAAAATATAAAATACATTCTTTTTTATAAAACAAGACTTGATAATCTTTTTCAAAATTTATGTTTATGTCAAAAATATAAATTTTAAAATATGTTTTTAAAATACGTTGTCCACCTGATGAATACCTGTTTAGGCTGGGAAATAGCCCCTAAGTGAGGTTCAAGACACACTTCTAGACGAGTTGTGGGTTCTATACATTCGGGTGACCGAGTAGCCTTCGTGGATCCTCGAGAATAAATATATCTGAGCCTAGTCCCATACGAGTGCTTGCGATCCCCCTCATCCACATTTTGTTTCTTTGTTTTATCGAAGCTTTGGGACAGAGCACTCGTGTTACTTTTTCTTTCTTTCGTGATTTCCCCCAAGAGTTTTTGAGGATTTTCTTTCACTTGAGTCTTTTTCGTCGAGTCTCTCGAGTTTTTTCGCTTTTTCTCGAATTTCCTGGATGACGTTTTCTTCCAGACTTTGTTTTTTTGAGATGCATTTAGGTTTGCTATACTTAAGGGACAGCGGATCTCACAGGCATACAGGTTTGCTTTACATTTTACAACACTTAATTTTCCTGTTTCAACCTGCTCTTCTTATACAACATGTTATACTTGTCTTGTTTCTACCTGTTACTGTTCTTCCTGTACAACATATTTTCCTGCTGTTACCTGTCGTTCTTCATGTTAGCATGTTACACTTGTCCGGTTTCTACCTGCTACTGTCTTTCTTGTATAACACGTTATACTGCTCCTGTTTTTACCTACTACTGCTCCACTTGCATGCTACTGTTCGTTCCTGCATCGCGCATTTTACATCTTATAACTTTAAACATGTTTACCCTTTTTACATAGGATGTTTAGAGGACTACAACCATAGGGCCGTTTGATTTGATATTATAACTGGACACCCTAGAAAACTTAAACTCGTCA
>NW_018165748.1:210389-292153 GCF_001263595.1 Phalaenopsis equestris | reverse complement strand
AACCCAGCTTAAAATAAACCCTATTTAATTATTTGTATTAAATAGGGGAACTTGTCGGCAAATAAAACGATTTCGCAGACCCAAACGGATGTCATATGTTTTCCTAGTTTATTTGATCGAGCCTCATCTTCAAGTCTTGTGTTTATCCCTCGGGGTAGATACAAGATTTGAGGTAGAGTGTTCTTTCATTTAAACTGTGAAAAAATATGAGGTCAGTTTGATTTCATATTTTTCTAAAATTATATATATATATACGTAAATTAAAACGTCATTCCGAAGCGGGCGACGGGATTTCGATTCCGGCTGCCGACAGCTTCTTACGGGCGACCCCCCAAACAATCTCTTCCTTTCTCCTTTTTTGTGCCGATAGGGGCCTCTTTAACTAATGTTGCATTTGATTTAATAGCTTGCATGTGAAATGTCACATCAGGGGATAAGTCTGACATCTCAGCATGTTCAGGCCAAACAGCCCCTGAATCCACATAACTGTGTTTTCATTGCTTCAAATATGCCTTCTGGAAGGAGAGCACAGATGAAGGTTCGGCGAGAGTCATCCTCAGCTTCTGAGTTAATCTCTTTTAGCTCATCCATCGTAGAAGTCTATCCACCGTCTTCCAGCTCTTCTGGAGCAGGTTTGACTCCGACATTCGAATCATCAGAGAAGTTTTCTTCTCCTGCAACCTCTTCATCTCCATTCTCGATTTCAAAATATTTCTCCACTATTTTATAACAAGTTGTTCTTTGGGGATATTTATGTTTGAACAAACCCAATGCCTTTAATGATGTAAATGCCTTTTTTTTGCCATACCCATGAATCTTTCTTACCCCATTCTCTCTCAAAATATTAAATGTTGTTTTGGCGACACCGATATGAATTCTGAACTTCCTCATCATCTTTCGCATCTTTGGAGAATAATATATAAACATTTTTGAGATATCTTCTCTTCAGATTCAAGACACTGAATGGGCTGATTAGAACTATTTACTTCTCAAATTTATAGAATAAAGTTTCGGGTCCACCTTCTCAGACAAAGGAGGCACATAAAATGTCTTCAGCTCATCAATACTATGAACATGGGAAGCAACCTCCTTATATTGATGAGGAGAGGTTGACATGATCGTGAATGAGTCTTCTGACATTGATAGATTATTCATCTTTCTCTAAGAGATCATTCCAACTCTGCTTTCATAAGTAGTATTAAACTCATAATCAAAGAGCAATCTGCTCTGTCTTTCTCCGTAGCCAATGGTTTGTATGTCTTTTTACATAGAGTTGGGACATCATTCCCATCCTCTGTATCACTTACCCAAATGGCGAATGGCTCTCTGCCACTTGGTGGAGTGCTTCTTATTTTAGAAGTAATTGACATTTTGTTCATTCCTCATTTTGCATCTTTTTCTTTCGGCTCCTTTGTAGCCTTTAGCGTTGATGAGTCGAGTTTCAATGACTGTGGTGGTTTTGATTCTTTTAGAATGAAATGTTTTGTATCTTCATAAATTTTAACTTCTTAGACTAAAATTTTTGTATATTATTTGTGATCCTGAACTCTTCCACGTCTCTCATATATTTTTTGCACTGTTGCATGATGGATGACACTATTCTAAGCCGGGGTTGCTCTAGAAGAGCTTTGAATGATGTATCTGCATCAACCATGCAAAACTTTGCTTCAGTGTAAAGCTTCCCAAATATAAGAGACAGGACGAAGGAAACCATTGTTTTCTATTTTTCCTCATTGCAAAACCAATTTAATGCTCGCAAACTCATGAGATTTATGGAGGAGCCTGGATTGATTAATATATGAATAATCATTACTCTATCACTCTCTGTAGTGACATAGAGGAGGGTTATATTTTGAAATTCCTATCATAAGTTGAGATTTTCTTAACTGATTTAAGAATCAAGGCAAAATCAAAAGAGTGGATCTTTGCTTAAAGAGATGTTATTTCAAATTTGATATTATTGTTAGATTTAAAAGCTAATTTTTTCTTTTTTATTTAGATAGAAGAACAGAGTCTGAATAAAATAAATAAATAAATAAAATGAAGATTTTTAATGATAAAATGAAAAATAGCGATACTTGAAATAAAAAGAAGAAGAAAAATAGTACAACATATCATGGGAGACGAGTTTGTAAATATCTAAGTTGTGCTATGAACTCAACAAGAGTTGGGTACTTTGCTTCGGCAGTCTGCAACTCCTTCCTGCGTAAATTAGGATAGACTCAACATCTAGTATGGCCTGATGGCGGATTTGAAGTTGTTGCTGTTCTCTCTCATCTCTCTAAATCACCCGAGTCTATCTAACTAACTATTTATGAAGGCTAGATTTATATGATATCATATCCCTGAGCTTCTTTGGGGGATTTTTTATCTGATCTATTAAACTAATAATTTCACTAAAAACGGTTAATAAATGTGGCCTAGACCTCCCAAGAGCTATAAAACACATATCAAACTCAACATTTGCTTCATTTGCTACCTCATAATATCTCATAACTCTTCATAAAGGTCAGGTAATGATGCATTGGTCCGAATAATGGGGAGAGACTTGAGTCTACAAAACAAGAGCTTAGTCTCCCATCACATCGTGTCCTGGTACGCGAGCTCTCCATTGTTTAAACCAAAGTGTGTCAAGAAGTCTAATGTGGCATTTGCGTCAGCTATAAAATGGTCCCAAAACTAGAGTGATCATTGATTCAATTCGAAAATCAAGTTTCACAAAAATGCTAGGTTATACTCCTGCATGTTCTTGTGTCTAAGCTCAATGAGTGAGGGATACTGACATCAAATTTTTGAGTCATAATCAATTCCTTCAATTATTGCATAAGATGATAAAACAATGAATAATAAACATATAAGTATTGTAACTTAATGATAATAAAAATATGTATGTTGGAATGAAAAGAAATAATTTTGACCCTCCAATATTTACCAGAGGGCTACTTGGAAGAGGCGTCCTAGATCTAGTGGCCAAATCGAGAGTTGTCGGAACTAATGCTGACGTGTTGTGTTCCTCCATATGTGGCGATCTCACTGTAGATGACTCACTTGGTCAAAATGATGAAAAAGGAACTATATGGAAGAGCCTCTAAAAGAACCTCCTGTGTCAACAACAACCGGATCGGACAATAACTGCTCAACCTATTTCAAAGTTCTCAAAAAGAGTCAACTCAAGTCCACTGACATCCTGAGAGTTGAGGCCACCTCTTCTCACATCAAAAGGTCAACGTGAAATAGACACCGCACGCAAGATGCGTGCGGTGTCTGATCCGTATGGAATAATTTTTCGTGGAGATGACTCCTTAACTCGTACTCTGACTGATGGAAGAGTAACTCCTCCTGTGCAGGCTCATCGCTCCTCTGATTTGTGACTTAAATATAAAAAATATACACAAGGACAATAAAATAATAGACAAGAATAACGAGCAATTAAATTAATGTAATTAATAATACTATAAAAAAGAAGAGAGTAAACATGCTACATCTATCTAGCGTTGCGGTCTATGCCTTCTAGGGACACCCAATGACTATACTTGACGCCCATACCTTCAAGTGCCAAATAATAGCCTAACTAAGATTAGTCGATTATAACTAACTCTTGAGGGGATGTCAGGTGCATTTATGCAGAACCTTGACCCAATACCAAACCTAAGAGGCGAGTTACATCATGGAAACAGCAAACATTGTCATCTTCAAAAGAATATGTCCTATCTGAATAACATCAACCACTCTAAGAACTAGGGGTAACCCGTCATGTGTGGTTGCCTAGCGACACTATGAGTGTGATATTCTTCTGGAACTATTGATAAGCCAAAATAGAAGCACAACTATTTGAATCGGATGCTGATAAAATACTTGGCAGTCCATGTTTCGCATTAAAAAGTAGACTAAATCCACCTCAATTGTCAATACTATCAATCAGGTCATTTCTGATAAAAAATACTGTCTACATCCGTTTGATGCGCTAAAGAAAATCTCAGTCACTAAAAGTGTGGGAAGAAGAAAATGCACATCCATTTATTTTTCAAAATAGAAGTCGCCTATGGAAGTTACATGAGTGTAGGGTGGCCTTTTTCTAAAAAAAAATGATGGGCACTCCAAACAACTTGATGTTCCCCGAATATGCAAGTGAAATCAAGCATATATGTAACGCCATGGTAAAGTAGTGAGGATGACTCTGAAATAGATCTGAAAGCTCGGTATATCCCGCAGAGCACCACAAGGGTTATCAAGTTGTGCTCTCCATGCGAGATAAGACTGTCAACTAATAAGACATTAGCTAGAATTTATCTTTCTCTGGTTGGAAAGACAAAAGTACATAATCAGGTGGCTAAAAAACCAACTTAAAAGAGATCTTCCTCCGTATTAGGAAGAGCAAAGGAAGTGTTTAGTGTCTGGGAGTGGCTCTACAAATTCCTCAAATCATTATCGCTACTGTAGCTGCACTTAGGGGTGTAAACGAGTCGAGCCGAGCTTTTGTTTTGCTTTCTACAAAAGAAGAAGAAGAAGAAGAAGAAGGCTAGTATTACCTAGACATTTGTTGAGGTATCAGAACTTGTAACCTAAATCAACTTCCACTTCAAAATTTGGACTACTATTGAAGTTTGCCTCTCGATTCCAATCGGGCTTGCATCATAAAACTCTAAACCAACCTTCACAATATTTCCATGAAGGACCAAATAATGATTCCATATATTTTCTCACATTTCTTTGTAGGGGAAATTTACATGCGCAGCACACAATTCTTATGTATTTACATATCTCCCATCTAAACTTACATATTTACACACATAACACTCAAATTTTTAATGTCACATCAAACATAGCATTATTACCATTTATAATGGTGAATTCCACCTTTTCATGCATACGTTTAATACATCAAAATGCTATGAATGTAAAGGTGAAAGTTTAATTGAGAGATATGTAAATACATTTAATTCCTTTTTTTTCCCCTCCTACTTTTTTAATTATGACATTTGCCCTTGCAGAAAGTGTAAGGTGGGCTGTTCTTATAGCAGCAATATTAGCTTCAGTGGTAGGCAGCCAAGCAATTATCAGTGGAACTTTCTCCATCATAAACCAAAGCCAGTCTCTTGGTTGCTTCCCAAGAGTAAAGGTAGTTCACACTTCTGACAAGATTCATGGCCAGATCTATATTCCAGAAATCAACTGGATGCTGATGATCCTTTGCGTCGCAGTGGCCGTCGGCTTCAGAAATACAAAGCATATGGGCAACGCATCAGGTTACGTGTTCTCGTGTAATACTCTTCTGACTGTTTGCATGGGGTCATTTTGTTCCTAAAGTCAATAAAAATATTAATTTGATCATCAGACTTTTTAAATTAGGGCTGAAAAAATATTACTTTGAGAAGCTCGTATTTAAAGAGTCTGTGGACTACTAAATTGACATTTTTATAAATTCCGAAGCAAAAATTATCTCATGTAAAGAGTAGTAAAAATTCTATCTTTATCAAGCTCAATTTTTGAAATGGGGTATTTACATACATTCCACCCAATTCCTATGTATTTACATATCTAACACCTGAATTTATACCACCCAAACCTTTCACATCAAATAAAAAATATCACTACTTTAACTTATAAAATATGAAATACATCTTTCCATGCATAGGTAGGATGACACACAGTTATATACATAAAAATTAAAGTGTTAGATATGCAAATACATAGGAATTGAGTGTTATGCATGTAAATCATCCCTTTTTTTAAAAATTTTTTAACTAGTAAAAGCTGGTATAACCGTTAATGTTACACCTTTCTTTAAACTAGTAAAGTTTTTTAAAATTCACAGAAAAATGGAAGTATAGATGGTAGAAATGCAAATACATAAATTTTAACTGTTCTTCTCCTTCCTTCATCATTGAACTCACTGATTTTCGTTCCCACAGGACTAGCAGTGATCACAGTGATGTTAGTCACAACATCCCTGACTTCTCTGGTAATGATCTTATGCTGGCACAAACCTCCACTCCTCGCCCTCGCCTTCTTCCTCTTCTTCGGCTCCATCGAAGCCCTCTACTTCTCCGCCTCCCTCATCAAATTCCTCGAGGGCGCCTGGCTCCCCATCCTCCTAGCTCTCTTCCTCATGGCCGTCATGTACGTCTGGCACTACGCCACCATAAAGAAGCACGAATATGACCTCCACAACAAAGTCTCCCTGGACTGGCTTCTCACCCTCGGCGACAAGCTCGGCATCGTCCGCGTTCCCGGCATCGGCCTCGTCTACACCGGTCTCATCACCGGCATACCGGCCAACTTCTCCCGCTTCGTCACCAACCTCCCTGCATTCCACCGCATTCTCGTCTTCGTCTGCATCAAATCGGTCCCGGTTCCGCAGGTTCCTCCCGCCGAGAGGTTTCTTGTCGGCCGAATCGGACCGCCGAGCCACCGCTCGTATCGCTGCATTGCTCGTTACGGGTACCGAGATGTGCATCAGGACATGGATTCGTTCGAGTCGGAGCTGATCGCGAGGTTGGCTGACTTCATAAAGCTCGACCCGTCGTCCGACGCCGGCGATCGCGCGTCGAGTGAGTCGGGAGGAGGGCTGACGGTGATCGGCAACCATCGAAACTTTGAGAGTGAGGTGAGCATGGGGGGTGGGAGCGAATGGGAGGTTGGAGGGTATGGGAAGAGAGTGAGGGGGTGCAATTGGGGGGAGGTGGAGGAGAAGGTGAGGGAGGAGCTGGAGGAACTGCGCGCTGCACAGGCGGCGGGGACGGCATTTATAATGGGGCATTCGCATGTTAGGGCGAAAGCGGGGTCGTCGTTGTGGAGGAAGGCGGCCATTGATTTGGGGTACAATTTTCTGAGGAGGAACTGTAGGGGGCCGGAGGTGGTGCTACGAGTTCCGCCGGCTTCCCTGCTTCAGGTTGGTATGGTTTATGTTCTGTGAGCGATTAAGAACTGTTGTTCGGCCATGGTCAATTTTTATGTGGATGATAATAGATGGATTGTGGACTTGGATTAAAGTTTGTATACGTCTTTTATGTGATGGTTTTAATCAAACTTTTTAGAGAGTTATTTTAAATGAATCATTCAACTCTTCATATTTTCTGATCAATTCATTTGTGTTTAACACCTTCCAATTTTTTACTTATATTTGTATGTGTATGTGTGTGATCGACCGTTGTGTGTGTGTGTGTGTCTCATTGATATTGACATAATTTTTGAGGTGTCGCACGAATATGCATGTTCAAACTTTGATTAAAAATTATCAAAAATTCTAATTTTAATAAATTTATAGTCAAACTAATCGGCTTGATGAGAAGTGTTGAACAACGCCACATTGGTCCAATTCATGTCAAATAAAGCTCACATTAAGCCGTTAGATTATTTTTCTGAGCTTCTAGTTCATAGATGGCGGATCAAATGAATTTTAAATCTGATAAGCTTATATTCAAATCAAGTTTCACTATAAGAAGAATCTAACAAGCTCAGTATCACTTAATTTTGACATCACTAAGACAATCAAATTTCAAAGTGGCATTCGATAAATGAAACTTCTTCGAGTCCTTCAATGGAGTAATTCAGATTCTTTTATTATTTGCACAAAAGCCACAATCAAACTATAAATAGAGCTCTATCCTCAACATGAAAGGAGACCTGGGAGCTAGACTTTGAACCAGAGGAAGGCCCGAGCTGGTGTACCAATGCACCTTGAAGATGGTGCAACAACGTACTCTGAAGACTGTACAACAACTCACCCCGAAGATGGTGTAACAACGCACCTTAATGATGATGCAACAACGCACCCAACATACAGTAACCCTCTCCAGACTCATGAAGTTCTCTTCTCACAGTTACTCATTCTAGTCTACAACTTATGGTGTTCATCACAACTGTGACTTTTACTTTTGTTTTGGCGACCAGCTGAAACTACTAGGACCTATGTAACCAACCATGGTTTACATGACTCACAGGTTGTGTAGCCCCCACCTCTGGCCTCTGTGGCTTGCAGACATTATAGTGACTCATCATTAGATGCTTCATGACCAACTGCTACATACGTACTCCACAACCAATGCAAATCCCAGCTCTAGCTTCTGCGGCCTACGATCGTGGTCACGACTAACTATTACGATTGATGTGACCAACCATGACCAATGTAGTCCCCAACAAACACAACACCCAAATCTAGCCTCTGCGGCCTATGAATGTTATCACAACTAGTGCAACTCCCAAGACATCTCATGTAGCTTCTCACTCTAGCCTCTCAAGACTGCAAACGTTATCACAACTCATGCGGCTCCTAACTTCAGTCTTTGCAACCAATGGACGTTATCTCATCTCATGCAACTTCCCACTCTGGCTTTTGTGGCTTATGAGCGTTACCTCAACTCATGCTGCTACCAACTTCGCCCTCTACAACCTATAAACACTACCTCGGCTTACGCAACTCCCTACTCCGCCCGGACTCTGCGTCCTATGAACATTAACATTGGTCATGCTGCTCCCAACTCCGACATGTGTGACCTACAGATGTTATCACAACTAATGTCGCTCCCAACTTCAGCTTTATGTCCTACGAACATTATCACTGTTCATGCAGCTCTCAAATCAGACCTTTGTTGTCTACATATGCTACAACCCATATGACCAACTACAACCTAAATGACCCACAACTCATACAACTCCCACCTTTGGCCTCTTTGGCCTACGGACGTTATTGTAGTTCATCACTACGATCTAAGTGACCAACTACGACATACGTGGCTCACAAACTCTGCAGTTCTTTACTAAAGCCTCTGTGGCCAATTGGTGCTCCTAAAGCAACCATCTACGACTCACATGGTCGACTACTATCATGACTTTCAACTGTGACCTACACAGCAAGCTGTTTCTATAACCACTGCCTGCAACATTCACGTCAGACTAATTCTACATACCAATTCACTATGGCCCTTTTAGCTAGATATCACTGAGAGTTACATTCTTTACAACCAGATTACGACTGTTATCAATGAACTACTGGTGTACAACTTTGTAACTTCTATCTTCTCTAATTCATGCAAAAAGTTGACTCATGTGCTCACAATTATATAGTAGATTATTTCATTTGGACCAGAACCCATTGTTTTTCCCCTTTCCTGGGTTTTCCAAGTAAAAAATTGAGTTGTCTCCTTCTGCTTATCATTATACTTTTATCCATGTCTGTGTTGGATCTTCGTACAATGCTAAGATGCTAAATAATCACTCTATTGTCGCAGACCTTCCAACACGCAACAGTTTGGCACAGTCCCATTCGACATAATCTTCAAGTATTAGATGTCGAAACTCTGGTTCATTTTTCAATAATATATATCATCCAGCTGACAAAGAAATATCTTTTGCACCTCTTGAAGATCATTTCAGAAACATTCTTTGTTGTGAAGGTTATATTCACTGCAGTCTTGAAAGGTTGTTTAAATCAATATCTTGGACATAATTATAGTGTGGTAGTCTTCTTGCATCTTATCATGCACAAAGTCTATGGTAACTTCTTCCAGGCTGGGGTGTTGGCATTAATTTTTGATGTTGCGAGTATAGGATGTCCATTTAAGCACTATGAAATATTGTTTGATGCATGTGTTTATCCCCGCAGTGCAAGATATCCATATGAGACTCTTTTAGGCGTGTTGAAACATTGCTTGATGCACAGGTGGTCGGACGATTTAAGCTTACCCTTCGGAGAGCCATGGAGGTCAAAGTCAACAATTATGTGCTCGTTCACCATCTCCAATACTTTTGTAAATTATTAGGTTTAAGAAAATTTAGGTCATACCTCGCTTCAAAGCTGTTACAGCTACTTTGGGCTTCAGATTTCTCACTTCCAGTATCTCATTCTGGAAGCAGGTGATGTAGACTCGTAGGCTCTCACCCTCTCCCTATTTGATTTCGAGCAAGGTATCTAAGTCTTTCAATTGTTTCTGCATGATTGAGAAGTGTGAAATGAAGAGTCTTTTAAATTTGTAGTAATCTGGGACAATCTCGGTTGGTAGACGTTAAAGCATCAAAGGGTTGATTCCTTCATGATGGTCAAGAAGAGGCGACATATAATGGGGTCGTTGATCTGGAGTAGATTGATTGAAGACTCGAAGAACGCAACATGGTCGATAGGCTCGTGTCTCCCTTTGTAAGAATCTAAGTGAGGGATTCTTAGCTTGAGTGGTGGCACTGCCTCTTTACTTTGGTGAGTAAAAACCCCTCCTGTGAGTGGTCAGACAGGAACTCACATCTGTTCTTCCTATCGCATGTTCGCACATGCAGACGCAGCTATGTCGGTGTGTTTGGACTCACCGTGTCCCTCCGTCCTCTAATTGTTGGTCTGATTGTTCAAAGTAGGTGGGTTCACCAAAGGGGGCCTATGAGGACGGTGGCCCTGAGGTTAAGCCTCCAAACACGGAGGCTGATCGTTTCTTTGGGTGATTCCCGCCCGAAGGGTCTCGAACTGTTCCATCATGAGGTTCATTTGGGCTGGTAAGCCCTAGCCCTGCGCATGGACGTCTGTTGCTTAGCATCTTTGTTAAGTTTCATGTGTGTTATCTCTCTTTGGGAAGTTTCTCCGCCGTAATTAGCTCCACTTCTCTTTGGGGCATCTTCATGCTCACCACTCTACCTTTTAGAATGTTAGATCTTAGATTCTTTTGTGAACAAATCTCGAGAGTTAGAGCCGCATGAATGAGAGAAAAGTGAGTAGAACGGGTTAAGAATTTGTTGTAGAGAGAATTCGGAGGGGAGAGCGAGTTTGTCCCCTTTATTCGTATTTTTGTCTCCTATTTACAGGAGTGTATTTTGTACAATTACATGAAGAAGGAAATATTTATGGAAACCATTTTTAATATGCTTAATGCTCTAATTAATTATACGAATTTTATTTCATATTTGTAATTTGAATTTTTAATATGATGGTAATTAGCTGGGCTGACTTGTTTGAGATTGGCTAATTGAGGCGACCGATCGAGTGGAGATTATGCCTTCCGAAATGTGTCCGTCAGTCGAGGTGCTCGGTCATATAACGATCTTGCGCTCGCCATGGGTCAGTCGTCCAAATGCGGTCGGGTGCTTCTGTACGCACTTTGAGAGGTCAGGGCTGCAGTCATGGTCTGCTGGTCAAACTCTTTGTCATAGTGTGTCAACATGTAATCGACAGTTGATTGGTCGAATGCTTTGATCGTTCAATTGTTATTTTGGCCGTCTAGTAGTCTTCAAATTCGTGTGATATTTCTGATGTATACACTAATAATTTTTTAAACAGTGAAATGCATCTTTTTATATATAAAAATATCACACCAAAGTGTTATAAATACGAATATGTAAGTTTAGGTATTAGATATGCAAATTTATTTTATTTTTTTTGGGGTTATTTTTATCTATTTACACATCTAATACATAATGTATTATATTTCAAATTATTAATATCAAATCAAAACCCTTGGAGCATGTATAAACATACCACTCATTTCCTATATATTTACATATCTAATATATAAACTTTATTTTTTATATTTATACGTCCCAAATCTTTCTTATAGCATAAAAATAGCACTATTTAGATTTTAAAAACCTTAAACTGGTGTACACGTAAAAATTAAAAATTGAAGTATTAGATATGCACATATATAGGAATTATGCGGTATGTATGTAAACCTTCGAAAAGGTAAATATCAAAAAATAAGATTTATGTAAATGCATAAAAAGCGTGGGGCTTGTATGTAAATTTACCTATTTCTTATATTATATATTTTTCTTAGAGCGAAGCAACCAATGCGCCACTCAGAAACAAAAAAGGAAGCAAAATTGACTTCACCGCCGAGCAGCACTTCCGCCATTGCTGACTTCTCCTGCCAAAAAAGTCTTGAATAAGTCAAACAAGTATTTTAATTAGAATTGTGCCCTCAATTGGGGCATTTGGCAAACAGCCATTTAAGCAATGTGGCGGTTTTTTTACGTGTTCCTCTTCTTAGGTCGGCAAAATATTTATAGTCTATTTGGGCAGTTTTTTTACTATTTTCTTTTTAAATATTTTAATTATAAATATTATTATTTTTTTAACTTATATGCGAAAGAATACTTTTTAATCAAATATGCTTAAGAAAACCACCATTCAAAAAAACAGAACTATACTAGTCATAACAAATTTTAAAACAAAAGTCTTTTTTATTTTTTAGTATTTTTAGAGTTTAGGGTTTGTGGTTTTCTGCGTCGGTTATTGCTTTTGCTCCTATTTTTGTAGAGACTGAGGCGGTGATTACTGCTTTGAACCTTGTTGGTAGATGTGGTTGAGATAAAATTGTGATAAAAATGAATTCTGTGGAGCAGTGAAATTATTGTAATGTGACAAAGGAGTATCCTTAGTATTTGATTATTCATATGAAAAAAAAATTGCTTTATTTAATAATGTGCATGTCCAGTTGTAGTTTATTTATCTAGAAGGAAATCAGTGCGCTAGTTGAGCTGCGAGAAGAAGATTGGATTCTCAAGTGATTGATTTTTCTGACAAGTTTACTTTGGAGTTTTCTCAGTTGCTACAAGAGGATTGTTTGAATATCTCTTTTGTTCGTGCTAGTAATAGTTTCTAAGTTTTTTGCAAAGTTGTATTATTAGATAATGATCCTTAAGATTTTATTTGTTTTGTGTGAGGTGTATGGGTATGGGATTAAGTAGAACTATTAGCTATTATTGGCTAATGGTTTAGTTAAAATAATTATTTTTTTGATGAAATAAAATTTTTCACGGGATTCATTTAAAACAAATATTCAACAATCTCTCTCCATTTTACTTTCTCATAAACAAATTTTAAAATTACTAAATTTACTTAAAAACTAATGCAATAGAAAACATTTATAATTAAATTATTTTAAGTAAACTAAAGAATTTAAAAATTATATAAAAAAATATACAAATATATATTTTGTCCACAATTTTATAATTAAACAAAAAAACATATTTTTTTCCCACCATGATTCTCCAACCTCCACCAAACCAATCTTTATATAATGCTGAAACCAATTCCTCTTCTCCCCTCGGCGGCGATCATGGATCCACCACACTCCTCCCGCCTGTCCAATCTGAACTCCAGGGTGGCATCTTCCCCCATTGGCCGGCGCTTCAAGCTATCAGAACGCGGCACCACCTTCACCACCGAGCTCCGCGCCGGCACAGCTACATTCCTCACCATGGCGTACATCCTCGCCGTCAACGCCTCCATCATCTCCGACTCCGGTGCAACCTGCTCCATATCCGATTGCCTTCACCCCTCCATCTCCTGCAAATTCCCTCCGGCAATGGATCCCGGCTACCAAAATTGCATCTTTCGCGCGCGGCGAGACCTCATTGTCGCCACCGCCGCATCATCCATAATCGGCTCTGCTTTAATGGGTTTCTTTGCCAATCTTCCTCTCGCTCTCGCTCCCGGAATGGGCACAAATGCTTATTTTGCTTACTCCGTCGTCGGCTTCCATGGCTCCGGCGATGTCCCTTACCGCTCCGCTCTGGCAGCCGTGTTTCTCGAGGGTGTTCTGTTCCTTCTCCTCTCACTTCTCGGCTTCCGTTCTCGTCTCGCTCGTCTCATTCCCCACCCCGTTCGTTCCTCCTCTTCCGTCGGAATTGGTCTTTTCCTCGCGTTTATCGGATTACAGAGCAATCAGGGCGTCGGGCTCGTCGGTTTCAGCCCTTCTACTCTCCTCACCCTCGCCGCTTGCCCAAGTTCCGCTCGCGCGTCTCTAGCCGCTGTACAAACTTTATCAAACGGCACCATTGCTCTCATCCCTGGCGCCACCATTTCAGGCGATCTCCTCTGCCTCCACGGCCGCATGCAGAGCCCCACTTTCTGGCTCGCAGCCTGCGGTTTTCTTATTATCTCCTACTGTCTCATCCGAAACATCAATGGCGGCATAATCTACGGCATCGTCTTCGTTACCGTTATCTCCTGGTTCCGCCGCACTGCTGTTACCGTTTTCCCGGACACCCCCTCCGGCAACGAATCCTACGCCTATTTTAAAAAAGTCGTCGACTTTCACCCCATTCGTTCCACCGCCGGCACCCTCAGCTTCTCCGACATTACTCGCGGCCGCTTCTGGGAAGCACTGTTCACATTTCTTTATGTTGATATCCTCGACACCACCGGCACTCTGCACTCCATGGCGCAGTTCGCCGGATTCGTCGACGAAAAGGGGGAATTCGAAGGGCAGTATTTCGCCTTCATGTCGGACGCCACAGCGATCATCGCTGGCTCGCTTCTCGGGACGTCTCCAGTGACGGCGTTCATAGAATCGTCGACGGGGATTCGGGAAGGAGGAAGAACAGGGGTGACGGCGCTCACTGTTGCGGCGTACTTTGTTCTGTCGCTGTTCGTGACGCCGTTGCTGGCGTCGATACCTCCATGGGCGGTGGGTCCTGCGCTGATACTGGTGGGGGTGATGATGATGAAGGCGGTGAGGGAGATCGAATGGGGGGATATGAAACAGGGCATTCCAGCGTTCGTAACGCTAATATTGATGCCGCTTACATACTCCATTGCGTACGGGCTTATTGGTGGAATCAGTGTATACGTGATTCTCAGCGCATGCGATTGGGCGGCCGCCGGAGTTAAGAAATACTCGCCGGCGGCGCCCATGGTTGCCGAGGTGGAAGCTGTTGAGAGAGGGAACGGTAATCATTATGTTGAGGTGTAGGTCAATGTAGGTGACGTTATCGTTCAACATATGTAATTACTGTGGAATGAATCTTAATTGTATATGGAAAACTATGGGAGAGAGAAGTCTTTGCAACATTAACTAATTGTTGGGAAAAAATTAAGCATTTAGAAGTTTTATTCTAAATTCTCTCTCTCTCTCTCTCTCTCTCTCTCTCTCTCTCTCTCTCTCTCTCTCTCTCTCTCTACACGTAGATAAATATATTGTTAAAAAATTTGATCTCCGATCAACCCCATAGTGTAACCAAGAGGCGGACCATCATTCCAGAAATGTGTGCAATTTGTTCCTATACAGAGATCGAACCCCCAATTTGAGGGACTTACACCAAAGACCGCAACCAATGAACCGGGCTAAGTCACGTGCCCCCCCGCCACACACACACACACACACACATACATAGGAAATCGACATTTGACAGAGGCCAAAATATTGATTTCTCATGCGCTATGCTCTATGATGAGATCCCATGCCAGAGATCGAACCCCAAACTTGAGGGGACTTACAGTGACCCCGCCACTATATATATATATAGGGAGAGGAGTAAACAATAATATGTCACACTGTTGAACATCTATTTGTCTATGAATCACACTTAAAAAATAGAGCTAAAACAAAAATAAAGATAAACAAGGAGAGGAGCAAACAATAATATGTCATATTAATCATGTTTTATTCATAAAGTGATCTCATTATTTATAGAGAGAAGATAATACGATGTGATGATGTTATATTGTTGCCCATGCTTTAAAGAGGGTTGTGTAGGGTATTCTTGGTATTTTACATGTATGTGTTGATCGGTCAATAGCACGTGGGGCCAGTCAACTAAGCTCAATTGACTTCAAATCGGTAAGGCTCGACATTTTTTTTTGGGGAAGGCTCAGCTTGATCGTCTGGCATTTGCTTGGTTAGATGAGATCACATTGACTGATCTTTGGATGATATGAGTCGGTCAGTTTGATACGACTTTGCAGTTTATCGTTGACCCATGATTAAGAGCCTTTAAGCATTCTTGAAATGGTTGGACATGCTAAGAAATTGAATTTTCTTGGAATCAACTCTCCTAAGATTATTGGCTTGGATGTCATTGTGTCTCATTTTTGTCTAAACGACCCTTTCTTATATTCTCATGTTGTTTTTTGTTTTCTCGTGATTCAGTCTTTGGTATTGAAGACTTTGCTCAGATATCTACACTCGATCAAACTTGTGGACCTCACGGTTTTTCGTCAGTGGACCTATTCATTTCTCCTCAGGTAGCGTTTGCTTTGTCTCATGATTCGGTCTTTGGTATTTCAGGGTTTGCTTGGATATCTTCACTCGGTCGAACATGTGGACCTCACGGTCTTCTATTAGTAGACCATCCTTGCATCTTGATATACACTTTTCTTCTAGATTATTAGATCTCCTTAGAATCAATGTGAGGAGGCAATAATGCATCCTGAATATGATGCAACAACGTACCTAACATACGACTCTTGAAGTCTTTTGTTCACAGCTCCTAATACGACCTATGTTGTTCACCGCAACAGTGACCTTTTACTACTAACTTGGCGATCAACTAAAACTAATACGACCTACGTAATCAATCACAATTTATATGGTCACAGCTTGTGCAAACCCCAACTCCAACATCTTTCGCTTACAAATGTTATTGTGACTCACTATTACAAGCTTCGTGAACAACTACAACATACATGGTCCAAAACCAATGCAAACCCCAACTCTAGCCTCCACGACCTACGACCTTTCTTGCGGAGGTTGTGAAAACCATTATATAGATGAACTCTTAAACTTTGAGGCTCCTTTTGTTGTAACGGTGGAATTTCATTATAAAATAGAAAGTTAAGTGTTCTCACATTAGAACACTCCTAAGATGAGTGAACTATTGGGAAGTTACAAAAACAGGGCCAAGTCTTGAAGCCATTTCACCAAAGCGGACAATACTTTGATGGGTAAGAGTCTAGGTTGTCACACATGATGAGGAGGCAAACATGAACACCAACTCAAACAACTGATTTGCTCGAAGTGCGTATAGTTGCCCTGTCTTCTAAATTAGAAGTCTAGTATAAACTTCACAGCAAGACAGATTTTTATAATTAATTATCTCGAGCATTCTCAATCAAGAATGGTTATATTGACATGATTTCAAGGTAGACATAATATTTTGGGTTCTTTTATTAAATTAAATTTGAAATTAATATTTCAAAAGATAAATTAAAGCTCGATCAAAGTTCATGTTTTTATCATCCCTCAAATACCAATGATGTTAACCTACCTGTTTTAGATAGATAAATGATTAAGTATCTGCATATCTAAACTATCGTATCATTCAAATAAAAAAAAATCATTACTATTAACTTTTTAAATATGAAAATGTCTTTGATGCATAGATTTATGACACTAACTTTATGCACAATAAATGTAAATATCAAACTTTTAGCGTTAGATATGTAAAAACATAAGAATTGTATGTCTGTAAATTTCTCAAATTATGGATATATGATGTTTTAAGTTGGGAGGTTTACATATATAATACTCAAAATATTAGGATTTACACATTCAATACATAAATTTTATTTTTACTTTCTCCTATTTTGATGTTTTAAGTGTTAGATGTATAATTAATGAAAATTTATGTGTTGAAGATATAAATTTTAATATTTTGAGTGCTGGTAAAATCACTTTTAATAATTTTGTCAATGATATCCAGATAGCATTTTTAAAAAAATTAAGACGATTGTGTGGAGATCAAACAAGCCCAATGGGCCGAGCTTCATCCCCTTTTCTCCGATCTTAAGTTGGATGCATAGTGGCTCGCGTAGAAACTAACAACCCAATAGGCCGAGATTCATCCCCTTTTCTCCGGTCCGAACTTAGGTGAAGTGCGAATGTTGAACTTATTTTTTCTATTATTTTTAATTCTTTTCAACACATAAATTAGGGTCGTTTCGAATCATCTTGTATTTTTATTTGTACTTTAGTTTATTTATAATGTGATATGAAATAAAATATAATTAGTACTTTTTATTTTTATCTTTAATTTGTGTGTGAATTTTTAATAATATAAGCTATTTTTATTTCATCTAGTATTGAATATGATGATATATGTCATGGTGGTGCCAATTAACAACAACCACTAATGGTTGTGGTGGTGTGATGGAGATGGTGATCATTGTAAGTTGCACCTGATTGTTAGCAGCAGTGGGCATCGGTGTCTATCTATGACATTGACCTGGGTTGGTGACAGTTATGATTGTGGTTATTTGATTTATTGAGCACATAAAAATAAAAATGATTAGAAGTATTATAATTAATTTTTATTAAAAAAAAGTAAAAAAGAAAAATAAGATGAAATTGATGCCAAACAACTGCTAAGACTATTTATTAGTCTCGTTTTGAAGAACTCGATCATCCTAAACCCTAAAAATTAAGACTGCCAAATGAAAAGAATTCATTGTCAAGACCCTAAAGGATCAAATGAGATAACCAATGCTTTTGAGCTCTTTCACAACTCTCAAAATTCCCGGATTGAGAAAAATGAAGAACAATATTTTAGTAAAGCATGCAATATACTCCCTAAGAGAAAGTAGATATAGAGCCACAAGACAACCTATGATTCCTTTAACCATTTTTTTACAAATTTTAACCCATAAAATATATTATGCTGTCAGCAAATTATTTGAAGCATGCAATTTGATGAGGAATTGAAGACATCTTTGTCTTGTAATTCTATTATGTTCATCTCCTCTCCTTCTTGGCCAAGCTAGGTGATCAAGGCCTAGCCGACTATTAAATCCTTAGAAGTAACATATCACATCATTTGGATTAAGAAAATGAAATTTAAGATCAAATTTTATGAACATAAGCATGGTCTCAATAATATGCTGGAAGAAGAGCTCAACTAAGGCCCATCTATAACTAAGTTTTGAGCTTAAATATGTATATTTTGGAGACATGACTTCGAATTCTAAGTTTTTATTTAGAAGAATAAGTATAGGCTTGGGGCAATTAATAAATAATGGAATATAGAATGACTTAATGAAGATGGTTGACGCTTTTCTCCATTAATGATCACCTGCCTCAATTTCGTTAATTTTTTTTTAAATCAAAATGGTTTAAATGACATTATAAATACACAAAACTGTGCTAGCATGCAATAAAATATTTTTAAGTTAAGAATGACAAAATCATATTAGAGATTTTTTTTCGCTTTGTGTTAGTGCTTGACGGCCTCATCACTTGACATTTATTTGATGTAATTGATTGTTTATATTACTGTTATTTGACAACCTTCTTACCACATCTTCTTAATCATCCTCACGCATCTCTCTACATTTTAATCAACATCTAAACTTAGGCATCCACCACCCTAGTCTTTAAAACTCGGTCCAACGTCTTTTTTATAATTATCAACCAAGCTTAAGTGGACAACAATTTAGGCATGTTATCTACACTATTATATGGCCTTAAATCTCATCAAACTCCACTTATTTTGGATCATAAATTTACATTATAAAATAATCCTCATCGTTAATCATTTTCTTTCTATTAGATCATTCAAAACCTATTCAAACATCTTCCATAATAGATCTTATAAATCAACTTAAACTAACTAGTTTAAACTAATATTGGTCTTCATTCCACGATAACTCTCTAAAGGATCACTTTCTTACCATCCACTTCATATTGAAAATTAACATACTAAGATAGCCACCCACCATAAATTATTCCTTTTGACACCACTTAAAAAGTCTAAATATTTTTATGATTTTCTTAATCAGCTCAAACTAACCCAAGTTAAACTAATCTTGACATTCTCTCTACTGAACTCATACATTTTTGCTAAATGTTTTATATTACATCCTAATATATTAAACTGAAGACTCATATTTTTTTTAGCCATTAATCATACTAAAAATTCTCTCATTTTCCTAAATAACACTTTTTCTATATGCAAATTCAATTCTTGTTTACGCTACTAAGTCTCCAATGATTGTTGTACTTCTTAAATTGTATAATTTTTTTTTTGAATAAGTTCAATAATTCATGAGTTGCAAATATTCTTTTTTTTAGTCATCAATCAAGTTTTACGCTGCAAGTTATTGATATTTCATATAAAATAAAATCAACATTTTTGTTTGAGTTTTCAATATTTTCTTGTATTCATTCATCATAATTTGAGTGGGGGCACATAGATCAACTCATATAAAACTATTTGAGTTGAGAGCTCACCTAATGTATAATACTTGACCTTATGTTAGTAATTATTATTAATAGAGAAAAAGAATATGATGGGCTAGAATTTATGTTTGAGATTAAAATTGAGATTTATTTACTATTTAGACTAATTCTTTCACTCATTAATATTAAATAATTAAATTAAAAATATTTCTTTCTAATTATTAAAATGTTAAATTAACCTTAAACTTAAATACTCTAACTTTAAGATAAAATTTAGCTTTGATTATTTCTAATTGAATTTTATATTTTTAAATAATATATTAACTATTCTAATATCCACTAAAAAATGGAACACTTTATAAATAAATAGAATTTTGCATGTTCAAGTGTTTTCAATTAAATTGTAAGTTCCAAAACTCTTAAAACTTTATCTTTCTAACAAAGATTAGCATCATCATCATGAGTTTTAGATGTATTTGCATGTCTAACACACAAAACTTGATATTTACATTCGTAACATATTGGGATCATAAACTCATATGAAAAGCTTTAGTTTTGATATGATGTTAAAGATTTGATTGACGTGCATGCAAATATGAATGTTTCGGGTTAGATGCGTGAATACATAAGAATTGTGTGGTGTGTAAGTAAATGCCCCTATTTAAAATCATCATAATTAAATCTAAAACTCAGATAATATCGCACCAAGGCAAATTCATTTAAAAATACATAAAAAGAACATGGCTAATCTGCATTCAATCATTTATTCAGATAAAAAGTTGTATTTTTTTTATTATGTGATCTGCAATTTGAGGTGTTATTATAATGGTTGATGATAAAGTTTTGATTGGAAAAAATTAAATTATAAAAAAGGTTTAAGTTGCTAATTAATTAATCATAATGTTTGATAGATGACATGGCATGCAAGAAAATGCAGACTCTTCAGCTGTATTCTTTTCTATAAAATATTCGAACTTGCTGAGAAAGTTCAGTTAAAAGATAAAAGAGAAAAGTGTAGTTCTTGAGTCAAATTAAAAATAAATAAAAAATGATGTCTGAGATCACTATTTTGCCATCAAATAAATTTAACTTTATATGTTTCATAATGAAAATTATATATATATATATATATATATATATACACACACCTTGTTCTGTTAGGAGGAACACACTGGAACTCCTAATATTGGTGAGATGGCGGCCTCCTCCTACCGACTGGGTGAAATTTAATATGGATGGAAGTTGGAAACCTTTTAGGGAGTGAGCATTGCTAGGAATGCGTGTGGAAATTGTATTATTTTCTTCTTATTCCCTTCTATGACCGAAACACCATTGGAAACTGAAGCTCGAGGGGCTTTGATGGTGGCATCGATTGATGTCCTTCTTAACTGACAACAACTTTTGATTGAAACTGATTCTAATGCTTTCATTGACATCATTATCGGGGGTAGCAAAGTGTCGTGGGACATTTTATATTACGTTAAGCGAATTAAATGTATTTCATCACATATTACGATTTAGTGGGGTTTCATACACAGAGAAGGAAATCGGTCGGCTAACTGGTTGGCCAATACCGGTGCTGCTAGTAACAATATCGTGGTGGGAACAGTGCCACCCCCATCTTTGCATATTTTGCTGGTTGGGGACCTTTTGGATGACCCGTTTGTCCGTGCCTAGTGTGGTGCTTTTCTGGGGCCAGTTCTTGCCTTTTTTTTATTATTATGATGGCTGGTCTTTTTCTGATTATATTTGGGTTTGGATTTATGTTGGGTTACCTGTTTGTGTTGTATGGAGGTTGCTCGGATCCTTTATTTTCTGTTATGTTCTTCTTGGTCTTGGGGGTGACTGTGCTGGAGGCTTGACTAGGGTGTTTTTCTTTCCTAGGTTTGCAGGTCCTTTCATTCCCCATTCCTTTCTCGATCATCGGTTTACATTCACTTTGGGGGGTTTGTATTGCTATGCTGAAGATATAGATTACTATTATCTGCCTCTCCCTACTCTTGCTCGTGCTTGTCCTTGGCATACACTTTCCTTGGTGCATCCCTGCTGTTTTGATGAAGTTGGCGGTGGTGATGGGATTTGTTTTCAGCCTTTTGGTGCAGGTTCAACTTCTTAGAGTAACTTTTACTTATTGGAGAAGTTCTCGGGTTTGTTGGAATGGAGAATCTTTTACGATATAACAAAGGCTAAAAAAACTTATGGAAGAAGCTTCACTCTTATTTATCATCTTATCTTAGCTTGATACAAACTCAAAGACTACTTCCATATTTATACTAGTGGCACCTCCTAAATTAATGGTTAGGATTGTGCCACCACAATTCTAATCCAATGGTTACAAATAATTCCATACATACCACACAATAATTCCACACCCACCACACCTACCACACTTACTACACAATAATTTCATACCTATCATAACTTCTAGAATAAGCTTCTAGAAATTAGGCTTTATTTAAACAACTAAAACCAATATTATATTTCAACAGGGTTTAGTTATTTTGGGCTCGCCGTTGTATTTTCTTTTTCTTGGGTATATGTGCTTTGGGTATATGGCCTTTTGATCTTTTTTTTTTGTTTTGGTATACTCTTTTTTCGTGATGTTAAGAGGATTTGTAATGCGGAGGAGGAACCCCCATATGAGTTCGTACTGTATTTCCTTTTATCTTTTAGTTTCGGGGGATCCTCTCCCAACCCTATCTTGTGTGCTCAACTTTTATGAATAACACATAGGAAGTCTAATAATGCTCATTCTCCCCCCATATATATATATATATATATATATACCCCGGCCTATTAGTTGGCATCCACGGTATAAGACCTCTCTGGTCGATCTTTCAAATCTCCTTCGGCACAGTTGGCCTTAAGGAGGTGGTAATTGAACTGTTAGACACATTAGGGGTAGCTGAAGACTTGTATAATAGCCTCTGGTCATTCCTATGTCGAATTCATCTTGTCGGACTATCAATCTAACTTGAACATATTGATCTCACGGGGAGTTTAACTAGTTCGACCATTGAGCAAGTTGTTCAGTACATGCGCATTGACATCGTGATAAGCGAACTATACAATCAACCGCTCTGGCCGAGTTACTACATCGAATTGATCTTGTAGGACTAGCAATCCGGCTTGATAAGCCATTTAGCTTCACGTCTTGAACTCGCTTCAGGTGCTTTCAGGCTTCAGCCATACAAAGGGCATATGAAGGTCTAACATTTCTTTTATGATTTTAAATTATGAATAAATTCGAAAAATAAAACATATTATAAAGTATGAATATGATAATAACACAAATATAATTTTATTTCTGAATTTCTTTTAAGAAATAAAACATTAATCTTCCAGTGTTGGTTTATGCGAGGGGAAGGAGGACAGGAATCGTGAGGAGAATCCGGTAAAAAAAAAGCCACGTCGGAACAAAAAGTGACTGCTGACGTGTTGGTATTATCCTCTTCGTTTTTCTTATTTAAAAAAAAAATAAAAAACTTTTTAAATTTTTTTTCCTTATATATAAATCTTAAATCAGTGATTTTTATGTTAAATGTCCAAATCATGCAATAAGACAATCTTGATTATTGACTTATACGTATTGATTTGTGGGGTTTTACATACATGCCAACTACTTCCAATGTATTTGCATATCTAACATTTAACTTTTACCTTCTACATTATTGCAAACAAAATTTTTGATCATATAAAAAAAATTATTCTTTTTACATATTTTTATGTAAAATCTTCCATAATTTATCTTAATTTAAGTGTAGGAATTGTTATAATATTTATGTTTATAGATTAATTTTCTTTATTATGTTTAATAAACAGAATATTCACATGAAAATTTTATTTTATAAGCTTATAATGAAAAATAATGATGCCTATTATTTCTTTCTTTGAAAATTATGTACGAAATATGCTATTTATCAAATAGAGATATAACTCTTGTTGAATAATTACCCACCATTGTATAGTATGCGTTATGACCCCATATTTTCGCATAATTATATGCGGGTTTGACGATTGCAAAGTGTATGACAAGCGATGGTCTTTTCCCAGTCATTGCCTTTGATTGTTTGCAATTTTCTCTACTTAATTATTCAAGAGTTATAATTTTAATTTTACATTTTAAACCCTATATTCCAATCTTATTAAAAACTTTTTACACATTATCTAACCGCATTCACCTTTGAACCATTGAATATTTTTCTGAAGATCACACTTAATAGCATACACTTCTTTATGGAATGTTTATATATAGATTTAATGTGAACATTGATTTTAATTTTAGTGATCATTAATTAATAATCTTAGTTTTTAAAAATAATTAATTATAATTAATAATTTACTATGCATTAATACTACCATCAAGTCTAATAATATATATAAAGTTATTATCCATATTTATTAGTTACATTGAAAAATAAATTAGGTTAAATAAATGGAATAAAAAATATTGTCGTTTAGTAATCATGGAAACATAAGGTAAGATTTCAACGTCGTATTAGCTTTAATTAGGTGGCTATCTGGGAGATGATCGGAATCCTCAAAAGTGAAGAAAGACGAAAAGTAAGCAGTCTTCACCCCCACAAGTTGCTCTTTCATGCAATTATTTATATTTTTGAAAGCCTTGTCTACATATCACTCATTTATCTTATTTTTTTTCTTATTTACATATCTAACACCTAAACTTCAATTTTTGCATGTGCAACACCCTGCCTATGATGGAGACTTCTGTTTCGCTTTTTCAAAAAATGATAAAAGTAATATGAAAATTTTGGAGGACATGAATGCAAAAGGGCAAAGTTTAGGACGTTTGATAAGCAAATGCATAGGAATTGAGTGTGGTGTGTAAAGATATATGTACCAGCCAATTCTTATGCATTTATATTTCCCCCTCTTAAAATTTGATATTTATATTTATGACAAATTTTTAAGATTTAGATACTTATATGATAAAGATATAAATGCTATTCAAATTTGGCATATCATTTGTGAAGATGTTGAAAATTAGGATATGATAATTGATCAAATATATAATAAAATCACACATATTTAAACAGTGACTGAAAATAAAAAAAAATACTTTATTTTTTAATTTTTTTCGATTCAAATTTATTAATACATCGTTAGCTTAGTTGTTATAGTGCATGACTTTTATTTTTGTCCTTGTTATATGGCAACTATTTTTTTTTTCGGAGGATAGTGTTTCAAGTATTTTTTAAATTATTTAATTTAATAAATAATTTAAAACTATATAAAATTTCATAAATATTATAATCACATTTAAAAATAATAATAAAATTTAAAAACCTAATATTATAATATAAACTTAAATAACTTTAATTAATTATATAAATATATATTTAAAATTTATATAGAAAGATAAAAAAAAATTTTAATTATTTTTTATTTTCAAAATATCAAATGAGAAGACGGTTACCTCCGCAGATTTTATAAGGCAAAGTTGTAAAAATAACATTTTTTATAAATTTATTTTTAAGATTTTTGAAAGCTAAAATATATTTAAATTTATTATTTACTACATAGATTAACTTAATTTCTATTTAATTTTAAATAAAAATCTATATGATTAAAGTCATTTTATTTTATAATATAGTATTGATTAAATTTTAATATTTTTAATTTTGTTAAATTAAATAACTTTAAAAAGAATAATTAAACATACACTATGAAGGCTACAATCTGTGATTAAATTTTTTTAGCAGTTATTTAAACTAACAAAATTTATTTAAAAAAAATATGATTTTTAAATTTTGGCCAAATTTTCATCTGTGATTAAAAAAAGGCTATTATTTCAACTATAGAAAAATGAATTAAATACTTTAAATCATTATAGGTACATATGTAAATATATTTTTTTGTCAGTAAGCTTTGCTCCCGAGTTTAGGAATGGCCAGCGCTTTCCGAGCAATCCGGTCAGACAAAAGCCACATCAGCCGGACGGCTGACGTGTTGGTATTATCCCTTCAATTATCTGTTTTCTCATTTTTTCTACATATAATTTGCAAAAAAAAAAAGGATCTTTTTGCAAATTGGAGAGGATCGCAGTCTAACAATCAACGCCCGGTTCTATAAAGAGAACAAAAGGTACTGAAAGAAAGGCGAAAAGCGAGTGGCCTTTCTGTCACCCCTAAAAGTAGCTCTCTCTTTCATATATTTATTATTATTATTTTAGGAAGTTGGAAGGGTATGTCCGTAATAATTTTTTTATTAATAATTACTCACTAATTAGTTCAATGTATAATGGAACCAAATATGAATAAACTTTTACTTGGTTATATTCAACTTATTTTGAGTAGAATATCTAAATATTTATTCATTAAATAAATAAATAATTAATTTTTTGCAAAAAAAAATAAAAATAAAAATAGATGCTAGTATGTATATATGAATAAGAAAAATTTCTTGAAAAATAAGCTTTATATTGAGTCCTCTGTTGTAGGGTTTAGAGCATTTATGATCCCAATCTTTTTATATGAGGGGTGAGAAAGAGAGAGCTAAATTAGACCAATAATTGTTTCGCATAGTAATTGGTACCTTAAGAAATTATTTTATAAAAAAAAATTGAATTATTTTATTTTGATTTATATATATAACACTGATGACCATAAGATTTACAGATTTAACACACAAAAATTTTGTTATTTACATTATCAAGCACTGTTCTTCATTAACAAACAAACAAACTCATCTAAGGCTCAAGAAAAGAGGCCGATTAAGGTCCAAAAATTAGAATCATACCAACGGGTTGATTAAAATTTGGTGAAGAGATCGATTTGAATAATGGTAATAACAGGCCGAGTAGAATTGTGAAGATGCCAAACAGAGTCAACGCTCTTCATATTTTTTTGCTGCACAGCAGCTGAAAATGTTGGGATAAATGCTATTTTTAGCATTAATTTAATCTTTCGAATGTTGTACATGTAAATAACAAAGTTTCAATATGAAACATGTAAATCTTATGCGCGAGAAGAGAGAGAGAGGCAGCACAATAAACAAGAAAATATATTTTTCATTAACTATTTTCTCATAAAATGATCTCCTAATTATGGAGAAAACGGTACGGTATGTGAAGTTACATGTCCACCCCAGCTTTAATGGAGGAATTACATCATATTCTCAGTATTTCATATGTATAGGCCTATTATTCCGCTACCCTTTAATTCAAACCAGTAGAACTAATTGCGTCTTGGATCGACAATGTCTACCCATTCGACTCTACTGAACCGGGGTAGCTCTTCAACCTTTGATGGTCTTCAAATTTGCAGGGATGGCTCGATCAACTTGACTTTGTTGATCGGTGGTTATAGTTTGACTATCAGTCTTCAATCATTGATGTGGTGCTCTTGTTGGTTGAGTGATGCTTGATTATTGGCGAAAGACGAATCACCGTAACATGCTCACTCTCCAGCAAGGAGAGCCGGAGGGATGATCGAGATGCATAGTTACTACTTAGGGCCTGTTTAACACAGGTGATGATTATTTATAATATGTTGATAAGCAGATTACCCTGATAATTTGATAATCCGCAGATTATCAGAATAATATGTCTTACTATTTGGGACAGCTTATTTAGATTAGCTTATTGGTGGTTAAATGATATTCTTGTCCCTGTCTGATAAAACTGTTTGGAGCAGCTTATTCAGAATAACTTATTGGTAGAATAGAAGTACATAGTGCAGAAACATACACTCATCATAGATCAATTATAAAAGATGTCATACAGTTCTCACTCTTTCATGAGTACCAGAAGAAATAAAAAAGTACAAATACAAGTACAACTACAATGAAAAATATTAAAATATTTAATTTCAGACTATGGCTACGCATGTCCTCGTCTGCACTGTCAACTTGAGAAAACACCAGATTCGCATGACTGCTGGCAGTGTAATATGTGGGACTGTCAACCCACCGAAAGAAATCGCAACAAGTAAAAACACCCTTAACACAATTGTAGAAATGTTTCCCAAAGCTTTTAGACTGACGCGACGTGAGCAACGGAGTCGGTAGAACAAAATAACACAAAAGACCTCCTGTAACTGATATCCTAGAAGTCATGTTTGTTTAACTGCGGAAAAAAAAATAATGTGATGTCAGTACTTATTCTAAAAAGAAAAATAAAATTCACATAAAAATTAATCTACATATATACGAGAAAAAGAAAGACTTGTTGGATTAGCTGCCATGTATAGCATCTGCTATAGATTCCCTCATAGCAGTCATTTCAGCTACACCCTCCGCGTCATAAACTACAAAATCATTAAATTCATTCTCATACTCAGGAACTGAAGGCCTGAACTTGCTTTCTGATGTTTCTTCATAGACGGTCAACTCTTCATTATCAATCATACCAAAGACCTACAACCACAGTAAGACATTGAATATGTTTTATTATGAAATTGTGTAAGTTTACATAACTATGCTTTTCAAATACATAGCAAAGGTTCTCGATAGACATCTAAATTTGATACATCTCCTCTTTATATAACATAGCAATAGTTGCATCTCCTCTATTCAAATACATAGCAATGGTCTTGCAAAGATAGTGAAGATAACCCAATTATGTCTCACTAAAGGCACATACATTCAGCTAAACAACTGACATGTGTAATATTTAAGTTCTTAATGGGCAATTCCACATATTTAACAGAAAGTAAACATTGCCACTATTGCATATGTTATAACCATTGGTGCAGCTAAACATTGAAACCATTGCCATTCTCATAATTCAGGTACTGTCACTTTTGCCTGATATAAAACAGAAAGTAAACATTGCCTCCTCAATAATATAACCTTTGCCACTATTGCCAAGCAAACCGAAAAGACCGAAAAGACCAAGAAAATATTTCTAGGTTATAACAGGAGCTGATCAATATAAATGGTGCAACTAAACAATTTTAACAAGGAACCTTTGCTTTCATACACCAAACTGGACTAACAGGGAATGCATTGAAACAGTGAAAGAGAACCATGGTTGTAATCGCACACAACAGTTTATACAGTATAACGATTCTTGCTTCACAACAAACAACATAACAGTTTATACAGTATAAAGAATCAAAGATGGAACCCAACAAACAACATAACAGGGCTGCATCTTCCTTCACTTACCAACAGTTAGAAGCAGCTGGAAAAATTCCAACAGTAACATGAACCTAAAATACCCAAAAAATCAAAACGTAAGGGCTCAAAAAAAAATTCAAGAGTTCCCCCTAAACATTTCAACTGTTCCAACCGTAACAGGCACATTCCTTCAACGAAACCCTCAGATCCATTTCACTCCAACATTTCGAACAAAACTTCAAAAAAAAATTCATTCACAACGTAACCCTAAAAAAAATAAAAAAAACGCATAAAAACCTCAGCTTTAAGGAATCTAGCCACATAAAAACCAAACAGAAGCCACATAAAAACCAAACAAAAACCAAACAGAGAAGATCGAAGCATTGCGGCATATAGATCTCACCAGAAGATTACGAAAGAGAAGATCGGGAAAAAAGATCGCGAGAGAAAGAAGATCACGAAGGAGAAACCGTAAGGGCATGGGAGAAATTCGAGCCCTAACAAACGCCAAACGCAAGACCTCCCCCGTGTCCGATCCATAGAACAAAATATAAGACGCGATTACGGGAGTTTTCAAAACACATGGCCGAATGCATTAAACAAACACTACGGCACCGCCGCAGCAAAATAAGCTGCCCCAAACAGGCAGTTAGTCTTTGATAAAGAATCTTTAGGGCATCCGTAGAATGGTTGATGGCATTGAGAAATTGAGTCTTTTCTTAAGTTCGTACTCGAACCATATGGACATCTTTTGTCTTGTGAATTATGACTTGAATGGTCGTGTTTGATTGACTTTGGGTTTAGCTTTGGTTCATACTTACTACGTTGGATTGGATAAACATGCCTCCTGTTGTCTGTTGGTCGGCCCTCCTTAATTCTTCTTTGCAATCTCTCAAATCATTAGATCTCCTCTGAGATTCATGTTGGCTCATTCCTAACATTATATGAACATATCAACCACCAAAATTTTAGCTCGTCGTATAAATGAAAGTTTGGATAATTGTTATGTTAATAGATAAGACTTCGGTGGTGGGTATGTAAAGGCCGCTGTTACATTTTGAGACAATACATAATATAATAGCATAAATTAGAGATTTCCGGAGCTTAAATCAATTAGTGGAACCATTATATGGCCCCAACAGATTCGGATAAAAGGTCAAAACATTTAAAAAAAAATATGGTAATATACACAAAAATAACGCATAGGTAGAAAACCGGTTCGGTTTTTTCCATCGCTGACCAACGCTCTGCATCCGGAATCTGGATCGGCTCAGATCTTAGCGGTTCACCGCCGTCCCAGAAACCGAATCCACAACCGGCGTTACGCGGTCCCTTAGCGAATTCTCCCTCCAAAATTCGCCGGCCCAGCGCTCCCTCCCCTCCATGAACCGGCCCCTCTGTACTTCCAACAAAGTTAAATCTTCGCTCAGCCGGTAAACCTCCACACCAACGACAAAATTCCCACATTGACCCCGCAAAGCCACCCCTACGCTCCCTTTCTCCCCTTTCCTGCTCACCACCAAACCCTCGCTTCTCCCCGCCTCCTCCACCCGCCGGAGCACCTTCTCCGGCGCCTCGCCGGAGATAAATCTCTCCCTCTTCTGCACGCCGAAGAGCCCGGAGAGATCCACACCGGAAGAAAACCCGATGATGTCGAAAGCGTTGAGCTGTCTTTTCTCTGCATCCACCGCCTCTGCTTTCGAAATCTTGTACTCCTCATCCCCCGCACCCTCCTCCTGAAAGCTCGCCATCGCCGCCCATTTCTTGGCATCCAGCCCTTTTCTGAACCAGGGATGAGTCATGATTTCCTCCACTGTTATTCTGGTCTCGGGATTTTTGTCCAGCAGGCGGCCGATGAGATGTCTGAGCTCGAACGATGTCCATTTAGGGCATCGGAACTCGCCGCGGTAGATTTTGCGGTACATTGCCATGAGATTCGAGTCGTTGAAGGGAAGATAACCGGTGAAGAGGACGAAGAGTATGATGCCGCAGGACCAGAGATCGACGGTGGCGGCGCTGTAGCCCTTCTTGGCGAGAATCTCTGGCGCAACGTAGGCGGGAGTGCCGCACAGAGTGTGAAAAAGTCCGTCAGCTTGGACCATATCGGGAATCGCGGAGAGGCCGAAGTCAGAGACCTTAAGATCGCCGTTCTCGTCAAGCAGGAGGTTCTCGAGCTTTAGATCTCGGTGGAAGACGCCGCGTGAATGGCAGTAACCGAGCTCCTGGGTAGGGCAGGAGCCCGACGGAAGAAATGAGCTGCTGGAAGTAGCGGCGGCAGAGATTTTCCGACAAGCGGCCGGCGTTGAAGACGCGCTCGAAGAGCTCGCCGCCCTTGACATAGTCGAGGACCAAGTAGATCTTGGATCGGGACGCGAGCACCTCGTGGAGGTGGATGATGTTGGGGTGGCGGAGAAGGCGGAGGATGGAGATCTCCCGCTTAACGTGATTCACGAGTTCGGATTTGGAGAGGCGGAGCTTGCTGAAGCATTTTATAGCAACAGTCTGTCCTGTGCGGAGGTTGCGGGCGAGATAAACCTTTGCAGAGGAACCGCAGCCGAGGAGACGGCCGAGCTCGTATTTTCCGAGGAGGACCTTCGTCTCGGCCCCCCACCGGAATTCGGCTAGCGGATCGTCGCCGGAATCCGGCATGATTTGTGATGGAAGATTTTTTGAGAGAGGGAGGGAGAGGGAGGGAGGAGATGTAGAAGAGTGAAGAAGGAGCTCATAAGTTATGGTGCGAAGGAAGAAGAAAGGATGGCGCTGTATTTAAGGGGCGAGCGGAAGTCGGGTCCAAGTGGTGGCTCTCGTTCCGTGTTATCGTGAATGGATAAATCGGGCGGAAGTGAATTAGGATTTTGGAGTTTTAAAAATAGTTTGAAATACGATTAATATTTTATTTTAAATAATGTTTTATGATATATATTTTTTTAATAATTTGTATTAGCTTAATATCACGGACAAATTTATCTCAAGTCATCCCTGTGGCTTTAACGCTCTTCTTTAGCGCTAAATCAGTCTAACCTTTACAATGTTTGGGCAAGGAAGAAGAGGAGGGACAAGTATTGGATAAGGAAATACTTCATTAAGAAAAATTGATTACAACACTTGAATGTCTAGAAATCTTGAATAGTTCTTGGATGGATACAAATGAGGAGGGGGGGATTTGTATTTAAAGCTCCTCCAGGACTAAGGGAATCTTCTAGATTACATTAGAATATTCTAGTTTCTAGATATCATACACTGTTCTCGTATATACATACATAGCCTTAGAACTTTTTAGGTTATTCTTGAGTTCTCATTGAAGCTTTTCCTTCTAATATTCTCTGGAATGTGACAGAGTTTTCTAAAGTTAATTGGATTGCTCTTCTCTATTTGATTTTTTTTTTAGAATCTTCCATCTCATGATTGTCTTGCTAATTATTCTTGAAGATGGAGGAGTGTGACACTTTCCGCACTTAAGCTCGTAATGATCTATCACAACTTTCCATTTGACATCTTGATATTCATAACACACTTTTTTTACGATATTGCATATCTGGTTGTCTTTCAGATAAACCTTCCTTAAATATTTATGAGTATATTTTTTAATACTTTTTATTGGGGCATGCGTGAAAAGAGGAATTTGAATCTACAATCCAAGGTTCAATACTGACTATGAGATAAAACAAAGGAGTCACCTTAGATTTGAACTATGGAGATATTTGTAGAGAAGTACCTTGCATGTTTTCCACCAGTTTTTCTTTGAGCTATGCAGTCATTCTTAAAACTTTTTTTCTTTCCATAGTTCCTACATTCTCGTATGACATTTCCTCTGATCGATCTATACATTTCTCTTCTGGATCTAAATCTACTATCTCTTCTCCTATTTCAGTCCAAATTCATTTCTTTGTTTTCTGCTTTCAATGTAAAACCTGAAGATTCACCAATCATTGCATATTTTCAAATTTCTTCATTCAACGCCAACCCCACAGTGTCATCAAAGTTCAACATCATATTTTCGGAAAAGTTACTCGTAGTCTGACTGATCTACCCAGTTGTTCAACAATGAAGACGAAATTAGCAGTGCCCTGAACTCATCATCAAATTAGATCCATACATAACGAATCATAGTCATTATAGTGTTGATACTATTTAGATGTTTTGCTCTTAAACTGTCTTTTATCTTTTTAATGTTGAATAATCTCTTCATCAGGAAAATCTTAGTTTAAATAGAAGATTGTACATCTTTATCAATGTCACAATGAGATATGTCGTGGTTTTCTCAATTACTATATTAAATGCAATTGATGTTGAAAGTGATAAATAGATCAAACTTAGAGTTATTTGATCCAGCATCTCCCATTCCTCCCTAGTCATAGATTCAGGGTTCTTGGCATTTTGTTACGGTGGTAGATATAGCTTTTTCTAATACAATAAATCTTTCATTGCATCCGCTAGGATGTGAATTTTGACCCATTCAAATTCTTCACTTTATATCTTATTTCGTTGACCATCTCTCCCACGTAAATCAAAAAACCAGCTCATTAGTACCACTTGTTAGGATGATATTATATACTTATAGTTTCAATCAATTAAAAATCAAAACCACGCCATAAAATAGGATTACAACAATTTCATGAAATCTAGAATAAATAATCAAACAGAAGAATAAAAAATCAAATTTAGAAAGTTCACACTAAAATTTAATGTGAGAAAACTCGAGAAAGAAAATAAGCCATGTAATCACACCTCCAAAAAATTTTCATTATGTTGAATTAGAAATGTACAAAAACATTCACTTATATCTCTCTCTATAATTAGTAGAATTTGCAAGACTTTGCTCGAACTCTTCATCTCGATCTCACTTGAGAAATTACACTATGAAATCATTCTCTAGAACTTCACCACTTCACACAAATGCTTTCAAGAGAATACAATTGCTCAAAAATCACTAACTTAAAAAACTGAATGAGAGAAACTTCTCGCCTGTGTGACCACACAGTCACCTGACGTAATTCTTTCGAGTGCTCGAGAAAGAAGATGAATGATATGAAACACCATGATGTAGCCACGCACGTTGCGGCGTGGTTACGTCGCTCGTCATGCAAGGCTATGTATGAATCGAGCATGGTTATGCCAAGAAGGGTAGTGAGCCCTCTGATCCTTTGGGCTTCTTGCGACTGTGTGTGCATCCAGGCTCCACAACTCTAACAATTTCCATATTATAAGGTCTAACATATTTGGGGAAAATATCACAATGAGATTGAAACTTATTCCATGATAATTTCTTAATGAGAAGATATTATGAGTTCCTTTGGTATTCTTCATCTTCTTTTAATTACTTAAGATCTCAAAATAATTGCAATCAAACATAGACAACCTTACAAATGTTATGAAAATATAGACACTTGAGAATAGAAGTTGAGGCTACTCTAAACCCTAAAATATAATTTGAGTAAAGTATCAAAATAGTCTATGATTTGGTCATTTCAGTCTCAGAGTTTATAGAATTGTCAAAATAATAACCAACTACTTTAAAATTGGTACCTAATAGTCATATACAAGAACTATTTCAGCTTCAATTTAAAGAATTAGATGAATATTTTTACACTTATAAACTCTATGACTAACACCAATTTTTACATGCACAATTCATTGCCGATGCATGAAAAAGTGTAATTCACGTTTTAAAACTTATAAATTATGATATTTTTATTTGATGTACAAAATTTGGATGGTATAAATATAAAAAGAAAAATTTAGGTCTTAAATATATGTAAATACATTAGAATCGGGTGGCATGTATGTAAATGCCTTTAAAAAAAATATTTATTTAACGGCAGCCATACTTTTATCACACAAACTTGTAATTTTGGTAAGATGAGGTCTGCATTGAGTGGCAGAGAATAAGTTGCAATATTTTATTAAATTTTTTATATTTAGACTATTTTATAGCGTGGGCCCCGGTGATAAATTAATGGGAATATTTTAATTACACAAAAAGCAGATAAGCAATTGTTTATTTTATTTTGGAAGATTTACATTCATACCACTCAATTCTTGTCTATTTACAAACCTGTATCTAAACTTCAAGAGATAGAAGCCATTTCAGGGGTATAAATATAAAAATTAAAATTTATGTGACTTCTTTGTAAGTAATTAGACTAGCCCTTAGTTCCATAGTCACGCAATTGTAGCTTCTTTCCATACGTCTGGACACGTGGCGTCCGAATACTGGAAAAGCATTCGGTTTCAAATAAAAAAATAAAATTAAAAATATGATAATATAACATTATACAGTTATTAAAACAAATAAAAATATTTATAATTTTCACCTGCAGATCATCATGACCATTTTGATTGTGGTATCCACAAATTTCAAATTTTTATATTTTTCGGTCATTATTTGCCTACAAGACCTCAACGATATTAGAATTTAGCGGTTTTGGACTCATTGTATTTGTTTTATTGAGACACTTGATTCAACTACGAAATTGTTGGATTCAATATTCCTTTGATCTTCCAAATGTATCTTGAAAACTTTCAAAAACAATTTGGCTCAAGTTGATTCAATATTGACACCATTGGATATGTTTCGTTGAGCCGGTCAGTTCGACATATAAATTTGTTGAAATTGGAGTAGTGGATGATTCCAATTGATTTAACTCGTTAAATATATATTGAGGTTAACAGTATCAATGACCCAAATAATCTTGAGAACACAATTGGCTCAATAGTTTATTAATGCAAAATCTTCGAAGGTTAAGAGATGAATAACATATATATAGGCGAGATTTTTTTGATTGTCATGAGAAGTTATTTTACAAATAGAAGTTATGGGACTCATTTCATCTGAAATACTAGCCACATTGATAAAACTATGTTGCATGATAAATATGAGGGCAAAAGATGGTACAATAAAACATTCATTAAAAGATAGGTGTATGCTTTGAATTGGGCTTTGTTATGATACTAATTAACTTGGACGACCATCATTAAGATAATCTAATTTTAGTTTCTCCTATTCTTCTTACAAACCGCTCTCAAAACACACAAGTGAATTTGAATTAAAAGTAAATAAAAAAATGGCAACAGCCTTGATATGTCATGAACAAATTCATCTGGCGTGAATCTTGAGATGTTACACGGATCTTGATGCATATTTTCAAGAAGCGTTCGCTTTGATGAAAAGTCATCCTGAAGTCGGATTCCAACAAACTTATAGTCAAACTAACCAGCTCGATGAGATGGATCCGATGATATCAAAATTAGTCCAATCCGAGTTAAATCAAGCTCATATCAAGTCATTAAACCACCACTTGAAACTATCTGAACATATTTAGAATGTCAAATGATGTCAAATCTAGCGAGTTTATATCAATTCGAGTGTCTTAACAAGACAAATATAACGAGTCCAAAATTGCTTAATTGTGACAATTTTAAGACACTCAAATGTCCATCAAATATCATCTGATCGAGGGATGCTCTCCAGGCTGCCCGATCAAAGTCGTTCATAACAGTCGAGACTCTATAACTAAAGCCCCACCCCTCTCAAAAGAGAAAGGAGAGAGCTTGAAGCCGGAAGAGACCTTGAGGCTTAAGGAAGAACTTGACTGAAGTCCAACATCCTTCATGTAGTCGACCACCGTTGACTGTCGTCGAACACCACTGATCACCGTCGAGCACCACCAACCGTCATCGACCGTCGTTAATCACTATAGACCTTCGTCAACCACCACTTGCTGACCGTCGTTGAACATTATCGGTCGTTGTCCGTTCTTTGCAATAAGTTCACCTGCAAATCGTCGTTGTATCTTCGGAGAACTTATAACATTTTTGTGTGTAGGACAAGTGGTTGCAACTAAATTTACCAAATTCATAGTGAATTTCTGCGATTGGGCTAAATCCTACACTTCTTCCCTTTACGGATTTTTAACATAAGAAACTTCTAGTGCCGCTATTGGTTGTTTTCTCCTTTCTGAATGCATGCTAAATTCTTGTATAACCCTAAGACGATAATCTAGTGTACTCCACAACCACAAATTTTCTAACACACTTCCCGTCCTAATTTTGTATATCTGAGTACGCCATATGCCTAGTTTAATCGAGCTCAATTCGCCTTACATTGATGTAAGGATGGTTAAAGGCAACACACATCAACGGTTATGGGCTCTCCCTCTCTCTCTGTCTTAACAGATTAATTTTTTATTTAAATTTGTATGATTAAAAGCTTCTTAAATGAATTAACTCCTCACAGTTCGCTTTTCTCTTTTCATAAAGGAGTTGTAGTCTTTTCAGAAGGACGTCATATTGTAGGCTGATTAGAGGCCCTTCATATTAGCTCTAAGGATTAGCCTTATCCCAACCCACACGATTTACTTGGTGGAGGATTCCCGTCAAATATTAAGTTGTTTATGTTAATGGTGGTTTTGCAATGTTTGTCCTTAAAGAAATCATTGAAGTAGACGTGTTTGGTGCTGCAATCCAAACAAGTTGGGCTTAGTCTGGCGTGGATTAGGCTTGACTTTTATAGTCTGAAGCAGTACTGTTCGGCTCCATATATACATATCATCACATTTGGCTTATTTAAATTTATTAATGATCCTAGTTCATTTGTTTATGTCAATATAATGAGCAATATATTGAATAAATAAATAAATTAATTATAATTCGAAAAGTATCTGAATTTTAAATTAAAATTATTTTAGAAATCTAAACAAACAAATATTTGAATAAAATTTTAAATTATATTTTAATACTTCATATCAATTAAAAAAATAGAATATTAATTAAAAGTAAGTTTTCCTTACAATCAAATAATAAAATATTAACAATTAGTTATATTGAAATAAAAAAAAGAAATTGTATTTAATTTAATATGCATATTCACAAAAATAAACAAATTATTTTTTAAGAAAATATCAAACCAAAGAAAGAATATGTTTTTGCCTGCATACGAAGAATTTCGTGTGAAACACATGATTCAGAGCTGAAAATGGTAATACACGGTAAAATGACATTAAGGTCTTAGATGTAAATAATATAAATTTAGTGGGGATGCATGTAAAACGTTAAAGTCTTCCTACAAATATTAATTTAACTCAGCTCTCCCGTTCAGCGAGAGACGCGTGCAGCCAAAATGAGGGGTGGGAACGAAAGCAAAAAGCATACGCGGTGGTGGGCCCATCACGGTACGTCCGCACGGACCAATCACGTGGCCGCATTTGCGTGGCTCGGCACTTTCCGTCGGCTTCCGGCGGTGGCCGACTGTGGGGACTGTTGGAAAAGGCAATTTCTGCAGAAAAAAAACAGAGCTTTAATGGCGACGATATTTAGAATCCACGTGACTCTCTCATTGTGGAGGAAGATGATGAGAGGCATGGTATAAATAAATGCAGTCTAGAATGAATGCGGTGTGTTTGAAATAAATTGTTGGTAAACAACTCCGGCTTGACTGGCGCTTCGGCGTTGGTTATCAACAATGTTCAGAAAGGAGAGAGATGGAGATTTCTTTTCTTTTTTTATTCCTCCATAGCTCCGACAATAGTAAAAAAGATTATTCTCAGTTGTTTCCTATCGTGTATCATATTTTCATTTAATTTTAATAAATTGAGATTATTTTATCTTTATTTTTCTTATAGTCTCACAGGATTCAGGGAGCCAACTGCACCCCCCTCTCAAATTCTGATTTTTACCTATATGAAAGAGTAATTCAGTCTTTTGCCCCTCTTTAAATATCATTTTTGTCTCTTTTGAAATATCACTTTATCCATCGTTGTCCTATCCTATGCAACGTTGGGTCTAGGGAGTTAGTTTGCCCCCCTCAACAAAAAAAACTGGTTTCACCCATGTTCTCATTACCGGATCATCACATGGACGACATTTAATATAGATTTACATATTTACATATATAACTTTTTTTTTCACTGAGTGTCAGTGTTCAAGAAGTGTCCAAAACACTGCACAACTCCTTATTTAGAGGTGTCAGTGCATCGTAGGTTTAATGTTTCTCTTTTAAAGACCAACATTGCTGGTCTCACCATCATCTTATAAAATTTTTCTTTCAAGTATAAGTAGTACCCTTCAACCATACAACTTGAATTCTACTAATAGCATCCCATCGATATCACCATGACTTTGAACATGATATCTGAAGCATTCACACATTTTAATGAATTTGGTCACCTAATGGTACAACTCTGTCACCAGATCTATCACTAATAAAATTATATTTCATATATTCAGTTTAGATCAACTTAAACGAAGGCCTTCACACTCTAATGTAAACCTCCATAATTCAAGTTTTTTCTAGACTCTTTCTCTATTCTTATCCACAAGAAGGATATAATCAACAAAAAACATACACCAAGCTACATCCTCCTGTAAATATCCAGTAAGGCCATCCAAAACTAAAGCAAAAAATAAATGTATTTAAGGCTGATGCTTGATGTAATCCAACCAAAATAGAAAAATACTTAGTCAATCCCCCTTCCATTCGAATGCAAGTAACATATATAGTATATATATCTTTAATCATTTGAATTAAGTCAGATCAACATATTTCTTTTCTAGAACTCTCCAAAGAACTTCTCTTAGAACCTTTTAATAAGTTTTTCTAAATAAATAAAAATTATATGCATATCCTTCTTGTAATCTGCGTACTTCTCCATCAAACCTATCAATAAATGCATAACTACCACAGTATACTTGCCAGACATAAATCCAAATTGATTGTGAAAGATCTTTGTATCGCGTCTTAACTCATATTCAATTATTCTTTCCCATGATTTTAATATATGACACATTAACTTCATTCCTCTATAATTTGCCCACTATTTTGTATCTCTTTTATTCTTAAAAATGGGAACCAAATTACTCCTCTCCCATTCCTCATGCATCTTTTTAGTTTTTAAAATAATATTAAAATACTTAGTAAGCCAAGAAACTCCTAAATCTCTAAAACATTTCCACACTTCTATTAGATCATTCTTAAAATTTCAAATAGTGATATTTTTTATATGATATGAAAGATTTGGGTGGTACAATTTATACAGCAAATTTTAGCGGTTAGGTGTGCAAATAAATTGAATTCGGGTGGTATATATGTAAATGCCCCAGTAATAATAAAGGCCCCAAGACAGAAGCCAGTGCCCAATAAATTAAAATCAAATAAACTTCCAAAAAAGTAAACAAACATGGAGTCACATATCATGCCAAACATTTATCATACAATAGTAAATAATATTATTTACAAGGTTAGAATGAAAAACTACATATATCACAGCTGCAACAGATGCAAATAAGTAAAGTTACAGATCCAGAATTCAGCCATTACACAAAAACTTGTTTTTTTATAAATCAATGAGGCAGCCTGTTATTACTTACAAGAGAAAATGCTATTTTACAGCAGCTGCTTCAAGCATCCATTGATATTCTTCCATGAAGAACCAGTTCAGGCAGAAGCAGACAGCAAATGTTGTTCTGCATCAGTTTCTTTGTGTGCTTTACAAACATGTATTGCAGTGCAGATGTCTGTTTTCTGTAAGAATTTCTCAGTATTGGCCATAATTATAGGGCCATACTCAAGAACGAACTTCTTGCACTGTAGAAGGAAATATGATGACAGAATAGTGAGGCTTTTTTATCGAGTAAAGTGCCAAAAATAGTCCACTCATTATTTACATGGATCATTTTAGTCGCATAGTTTATAAAAGTGCAAATTAGTCTCCAGACTTTTAATATGGGTTGAAATAATCGTCAGAGAAGATTATTTTAGTCCCCAGACTAAATTGACACTTTTTTAGACTGGGACTAAATTGGATCCCTACAGAGTGACGGAGGACCTTTTTGACACGTCTCTTTTTTTAATCAAAATGTTAGCCACATAGTATGAGAGATAAATAGTGTTTCTTCAACTAAGCCATACATTTTGAGCAATACTTGTCATGTTTATGAGTGATACAATTTAAACACACTTGATTGTGAGATGCAATGTTTCTTCCTCTCCGCTCCATAAATTTATAGAAGATTTACATACATACCGCACAATTTCTATGTATCCACATATCTATGCCCATACTTCGATTTCTAAATTTATAGCACTGCACCTATACTTGGAAAGATATATTTTCCCTTTTGATGAAAGTTAGTAATAGCATTATTTTAATGTGATATGAATTATTTGATTATTATAAATGTAAAAATTAAAGTTTAGGTGATATATTTATAAATACATAGGAATTGGGGGGTATGTACGTAAATGCCCCACATTTATTTTCCCCAAACAAAGCAGGAAAACAAAAAAGATCTAATTCGGTTCGTGCACTCTCAAAAATAGAAGATGGTAATAAAGTGTCGAAATAGTCCATTAAAATAGTCTACTATTTGTCGTGTCATTTTAGTCCTAAAGTCTGTAAAAGTATCGATTTAGTCTTAGAATTTTTTAAAATAAGTTGAAATTCCCACGGAAGACTATTTCGCACCAAATTTAAAATGTATGGGGACTAATCTGACACTTTTATATATTATGGGACTAAAATAATCCCCATATAAATAGTCAGGGACTATTTTAACACTTTATTCATGTTTGCTAAGATCCTCATTGTTTGACTGCTTTTTGGCATGAATTATATGATGAAAAGTGTTAAGTTTATAGCAATTTCAGCCTTTTAAACAAACTCAGCAAGCTGGTTGCAGAATGCTCACCTCATGAGCAAAATTCTCCACCTTGTTGCACAATTTTATGAGAATCTGAATCACCTCAAGCTGAAAAATAAAATATAATAAAATAAAAACTGCATTAAACAACAAACCGCTTTCCAAAAATTAACAGAAAAAAAAAGATAAAATCTAATTCATGTCAAGAGTGCCCACATTCAATTCAAGGGAGAAGGTAAAAATGGCAGAAATTTATTAACCAGAAATCTGAAAACAAAAGGTTGATAATGATCCACAGTTTATAGGCAAAAGTTTGTATTTCGTTAGGCAGAGTATAATAGGTGTAAAGCATGCTTGCTAAACATATCACATGCTTGTTACAACGCATCCCTCAGTGTGCTTATCGCACCTTTGCCAATCTATACGTGTCAGAAAGATCAGAAAAATCCACCTCAATTAATAGTTTTTTTTGGAAGAGTTACATATATACAGTTCAATTCTCATGTACTTACATACCCAACACCAAAAGTTCAATTTTTACATACATGCCCCTTTACATATGCATGAAAAGGAGCATTTCACTCTTTAAAGTTAAAGATAGTTTTTTTTTATGACATAAAGACATTTGGGAGGCATAAATGTAAAGTAAAAAAGTTTACATGTTAGATATGTAAATACATTGGAATTGGGTGGTATCTACGTAAATGCCCCATTTTGATTTTTTATTTTTTTCATACCTCTTGTTTTTATTTCCATAATTCATTTCGGGCTATACATTACTGTCAATAAACTTCGCAACATTGGAGTATTTTTTGTCTTTCACCTCACTCCTAAACCGGTAAGTTTCACACCTATACTGGCCAATTTACAGCTTGCACCAACCCCAATCCCATATTTTTTTACACCAACAAATCAAAACAAACTAAAAAATAAATCAATTTGACCATCGATTAGGTTTGAACTGAAACTGGATAGCTTAGTTAACCAAATGGATCCAGGCTATGTTATCCAAAAACACAATGTGTTTCATCCAATAAAGGATACAAGATTCATGCTGCAAAACTTCTTTGATTTTATTAGGTTATTATCAATCTAACGGAATTAAATAAAACTAATTTAAACAAAACTAAATAGAAGAAAACCAAACTAAATCCCCTATAGATTGGTTTTACCCGCAAAACCAAAACAAAATTGAAACAAGCATTGATGTTTGATTCAATTTTCATATTCTCTGTGCTCCATTGAAAATTCTGAATTTAATTTTTCAGAAGTAATTGAATTGAAACTTTTCCACAAATTTGCAAGTTCTGCATTAAAATGGAATATTACCTGCGTTTCAGGATCCTCCAGTTTAGTAAGAACCTCATTAACAGCATTATGGCAGAGTGTGCACGGATCATCATGTTTTATTATATGAATCACTGGAATCTCCTCACACAGGTTAACCTTTTGACAGAGCAGTTTTGGCTGCAATTTGGCAATCTCCTCCAAGAAATGAGGCACATAACTGTTCACCAACCGAATACACTGGAAAAAAACCAAAACTTTGAATTTAAGATAGAAAAATATAAAGGTAACATATACGAAACTGCAGAGGAAACAAAATTATGCTCCTGTAAAACATGAAATAACCTGTAAATCAGGAGAAAACAGGTGGTAACATGTTTGATGAAGATTGTTGATTATCTCAGTCTGTGTTTGATTTTCACCCAGAAAGAATATAGCTTTAGTGGTGAATTCCTGACAGAGTTGGCAGATTTGGCCATTTGTCGCAATTCCTGTTTTGCAAATAAAATTATGAACATCAGATTTATTGCCACATTGCAAAACAGTGACAAAATAAGCATATAATGGATGGTGGTGATGAGTTCTAATTGTGGCAATAAAGAATATTCAATACAAGAATAAGGTGGACGTGATGTCATTAGCAGGTACAGCACAGATGACTAATTTTCCATTAAATGATAAAAAATAAAATAATAATGTATGAGAAGAAAATGAAAGGTTTTAGATTATTAAAAAAAAAAAAACTGAAAGATCACTAAATCACAAGAAATATGATTAAAGCAGTAAAAGAGATTACTTTCATTCTTATATATATAGGAGTTCAAATGACTATAATCTTAAAAACTTCAAACAATATGATGTCACTAAAATGAAATTAATTTCTTTCTTAAAATAAATTTACACATTTTGCTTAAGAATTTTGGTCAACTTCATTGCAAAATGTGAATATGAATGCTGAGGTGATCAAGTTCTATAAATACGAAAGAGGGATTAAAAATTTCCCTTCAAAACCTAAGGAATGCCTAAACATGAGCTGTTGGTTTAAAACAAATTGGAGGACTTTAGTTCAAGAAGAGTAAGAATATAATTTTCATATTTTAGGGGACTTATATTTTAAACTGTCAGCTCCGAAAATTCCTACCACTCTCCACAACTTCCTCCATTTTATTTTTATTTTTGTTTGTTGAGAAAGAGCTTTGAAGAGTCAAATTTTCAGAAAATAAATTGGATTGCAGGTAAGACGGTACCTAAAGATTTCGCCCTCATTTTGAAGGACTTTTTTTGATATGAGGATCGAGGTTTTCCGTAGGCGCAAACCCCTATGATTAATTATCCCTCCCGTTAATGGGAAAACACTTAAAACACTTTCGATTAAGAAGACTAGTTATTAAGAATTGAATATTTAACATATAATAGCAACGAACGTATAATATTTAAATTATAAAATTTAACACTTAAAGCTTAAAGCGAATGGTAGGGAAATGAAGACAAAACTTAATCAAGATCTCATGATTCTGTCATCCTGGGTCCTCGTGGTCCCTGATCCACTTAATCAAAGAAGGTAGTCAACCCAACCTATAGAATGATTCTTGTCAGCAGTAATGGGTTGTGTCGCCCAAGAGATTCTTGTAGATCTTGGGTGGATATTTGTCTAAGAAGACAAATTTAAGTCAGCTTTAGCTAACAAAATATTGTGTCAATCAATTATATCTCTATAATTCACAACTCAAACGGTAAAAGTCATTAGGGAACGTATGGGCTGTGGACATGATCGTAATATAAAGGTGTCATTTGGCGGCAATTACCTGGTCAAAAGGCTATGGTCATAACCACTATTTTATGGTGTCATTTTAAGTATTTTCGGAATGTCTATGGAATGAGATCACCCTCTATATATTTACTTCCTTGGTACTGAGACAATTTCTACGGCTTAGCATTACATTAGGATGATTTAGTTGGTGAGTGGTAAGTATTGGATATATTAGCTCATTGTGTTAGTCATTAAATTGCATTTCAATTATCTGGTAATTGATGTTTTATTGTTTGGACTCTTAAGTGGACTTTTTATATGAGTCTTTCAAGAGTTCTTTGTAAATTGGTTCTCTAGGAAATTTTATATTCAATTTGTTTTGCCATTTGGGGTCTCAATATGCATTTTTTATTTGAGTTTTCCAGGTGTTATGCAACCAACAAGTGCACATGTTTCAGTGGAACGGCTTAAAACTCCATTTGGTTTCCCCGCACAAAATTCACGACTCTATGAATGTCATCTAATGTTCCTAGAGAAATGGAGTTTGTGCGGGGAAACCAAGTGGAGTTTTAAGAAATTGTATTACAAAAATTCTTGTTTATAGAAATTGTATTACAAAAATAAGATCATGTATGTTGAAATCAAATCTAATCCTAAGCATTCTAAGTCCAAACACACATCGTCAAAAAAGGTTAATTCATAATAATGTAAATTAAAAATAATAATAATAATACTTCTCAAATTGCAACACACTTTGTTAGCATATAATTTTATGATAGATCTTTATTAAATTTTGCATGATACTCAATTGTAAGCCTTATTTTAAAACTCCAAAACTTAATTTTGCATGATACTAACAACAATATATTATGACTTATAGATTAAGGATAATCTTACTAATGAAGACGTTTCTAGCTATATTAATTGTTTCTTCTACAAAGATAGAGAACAATCTTTTGAAAATCTACTTGATTGGATTTTTTTCTCTCCCTTAACAAGAAAGCTTGAATTTTTTCTTAAACAATAAAAAAATTATTTATTCAAAATTTGATTGATAATGGCAGCAAATACATGAAAGTACTATTTTCAGGTCAAAGCTTCCAAAACCCCATTATTCTTCATGAATATGATTGTGGCATTTTAAAAAAGTGAAGGCAGAGGACTAAAATAATAATAACAATAGCTCTGAAGACTAATCATGGTTAGATTATAACAATTTGCATGATGAACAAGATGATGGTGATCGATCAAATTGAGCTTTAAATTAGAATGTATCCTGATCAGATGTTTGATCTGTTGCTAACTCTATCATTAATGATCTTTCTATTTGAACTATTTTAATCTTTCCAAGCTCTAATTAAATACAAAAAGTAAGATTTACACACATACCACTCAATTCTTATGTATTTACAAGACCTAAACTTCAACTTTTGCATATATTCCACATTACCTATGCATGGAAATGTGTATTTCACTTTTTAAAAGCTAAAATAATGGTATTTTTGACGTGATATAAAAGATTTGGGTGGTAGAAAAGTAAAAAGTAAAATTTTAGGTGTTGATATGTAAATACATAGGAATTAGGTGGTATGATTTAAATGCCTCAAAAAAAATAATAATAATAACCAAAATTTTAAGTTAACCGTCCATTTTAGGAAACTCTAAAATGTTACTCTTGTAATCGAATTTTCTAACATCAAAGTCTACATCCATAAGCAATTGAAGATCTAAAAATTCTATCAAAATTGCACCATGATACAGCACCTTAATGTGCAATTTAACACTAAATGCATACCATTAGTGCATCTTAGAATTTTACAAAGTAACTTCAATCACTGGTAAGCCATGTAAACAAGGAAGTTAATTGCTTTCAATCAAACAAAACACAATCTAAACATATCAGATGTAATTCTCTTGGAAAATTAAACAGAAAAAAATTTCATGAAAAGACAAAATTTAGCACAATTACAACTTACCCTTCATATCCATGTGCACAAAATGTTTGGATTCAATGTAAGTGCAACCGATGATCATGATTCCAAGCAAAATCAGGGCCGCTTTAGAACCCATAATCTCTGCCATAAAAAACAACAATTAAGTTGAGTGTCATTTTGGGCAAAAGATACCCTAGTAACTTCAACATTACTGCAATAAGACAATTTGAGAAAAGACTGAATCAACATTTATCTTTAGTGAAGTGCATGCTAAAAGATCATAAACAACTTCTTTCCTCTTAAACATTGGAGCAAAAAATGTCTTTCTCAAATCCTCTAGTAACCTCTTACAATTTGCTTGGAGCAATCTCGTAAATGTGGCTATAAAGCAGCAATGCGGAAAGCTACTCTTTTTAAGAGTGTTGTGGGTATTATAAATATTTAATTTTTTTTAAAGGTTTGACAGTAGCTTTATTACAACTACCATATACAAACAAATTTGATTATAAAAAATAACTTTTCTAATAAAAAAATTTCCTAAAAGCAGCAACAAAGAAAGAACCAAATAGAAGTATAGCGGCGTTATAAAAAGCAAAGCACGAAGGAGCTAAACCAATCATACCCTTAGGTTTCAAAACTTCATTCAAAATGAATTTTAACGAAGCAATTCTCCAAATCTCAAAATGAATCTTAGTTGAACAAAAGCTTTGTTACAATATCTGTTCATAAGAGCTAACTCCATTTTACTTGTTCGGTATTAGTATATAATACATCTCATTATTTTGTTTATTACACTACATAAAAATGATTTCTTCAATTAAAAATTCTGCTTAATAATTTTATAGATTTTCATCTTTACTTCATGCCTTTATAGATAACTTAGCTTAATACATACAATAAGAAAACTAGGTCATAATAGTTTTCAGATTTTTTATGAGGAATGCTTCAATACCAAACTATCTAATGTATTCAATTTATTCCATTAAATCCTCAAATCTAATTTAAAATAATCCCTTGCCACCTTAGATATAATCCAAAATAATCTAGTAGAGATTATTTCAGATAATATTTGAAGATTCAAGGGGCTAATCAAATACATTTATAGTGTAGGACAAAATGACTCTGTATAAATAATATAGAGACTATTTGGATCTTTTTCTCAGCAACGTAAAATCAAAGTCTCCAGAGCTCTTATCTAATGCTTTGGCTATCTATATATAATATTTTCTTCTTTGTAGTAACAATCCATTGTACAAATCATCAAGTATTATAGCTTTTGTTTTGCTAACTAATCTCCTTACAGACTTTTAGCATTTTATAATCAATATATATCAATCGCTATAAATAACTCAAACTTAGCTTGATTAACACTCGACCAAGTTTGTCAAATTAGTAAATAAATAAATTTTAATTTTTTTTAAAAGCTCAAAGGTTAAATGAACCAAACTTAAACATGGTCCAAATAATTTATTTATGTCCATGAAAAAGCTCATTTATTCTTCAACAAGTGTTTTGTTAAATGCTCTATAATAATGTCAATGATAGCTTATATAATATATGATATATTATCTATATAAATTTGATTAATTAGAATTTATTTACTTATATATTTAATAGTAACATATTCTAATTTAATACCAATTTATCTTAATAAAATTCCTTCTTTTATCTGTATTTTAATAAAATATTTTGTTAATATTTATTTATATTTTTTATTGCATACTTGCAACTTAATATTATTTTTTTAATTGGTATAAATAGTTAGATACTAATTCGACATTTATTCAACTGCTCATCTGTTTAGATTTGTAAAATTATTTATTAATAATGTTATATGAAATGTCAATTACTAATTCAAAATTTAACTTGCTTACAAATTTATTGAGGTATTTGTTCAATTAAAATGAAGAAAAATAAGTGTAAGCATTTAAAAATTTTAGTCAAGCAAAGCATGAACATATTTGTGAAAGTTTAGCTCAAGCTCATACAAATTTATTTCTAGACTCTTATAAATTAATAATAATTTCTTTGATAAAACTAGTCACATTATCCCACATTAGGTTTGCCTCAACTAAAGAATTATAAATTCTCTCTTAGTAATATATATTAAAAAATTGAATAACATATACATGTCTATCATGGCTTAAAACACAACAAGAAACTCCATCAAGCAAGTCAAGGATAAAATTCTAATTGAGGGACTTCTAAGTTGGCAAGGAGAGAATTATCCATTTCCCAATTACAAATAAATCCATGCACTACAAATCTTACCAATATCTACTCATTTTAGTACTGCATCAAAGGTGTTGAAATAAACTCTTATAGATCTCATGTTAATCCCAAAATATAAGGGAATTTCCTTGCTATCTTCTTCTTCCACAAGCATTGTTTGTCTCATGAGAGTACTTTTTTTTGTCCTCCTGCCTAAAAAATAGAACAAGTTTATAGGACCTAGCTAGTAAAGAATTGAATCATGTTAGTGAAATCTTCTTGTACAACCATGCATGAAGCGGGGATGATATAAGCCATCTCTCCCTCTAGCATCCCCAAAAGATCTTGATGAAAAGTTATCATCAAATTTCCTTTTTGTCATAGAGCAAATTGTCAAAAAAGTCCCATGACAACTTATATGGGGTTATTTTACTCAAGGAGTCTACCAAAGTATTAAATTAGTCCCCATAATTTTTTAATAAGTCTAAAAATAGTCCTCACTTCAAAAAGTATGGGCTATTTCATCTCATTTTAAAAATATCTAGAGACTAAATTGACATTTTATTGGCTCAGAGACTAAAAATGGGTTATTGCAAAGAGTCAAACGAACATTATAGTACTTTTCTTTTTTGTTATATGATGTATTTTTTTGGTTTTAGCAGTCATCTTAATAAAACCACCAGATGTTAATGTCAAGATTGAATGCCCTCAAGAGTTATGTTAGCATTAACTTTGAAGATAAATTGAAATGCCAATAGAAATGAGAAGAGATTGAGAGAGAATTTGAGAGTGAAAAATAGCAACACAACAAATGGAAAGAAAATGGACTATTCTTGTATTTTAATTACTTGAATGTTAAAAAGATAGCACTTGGATATGGGTGCTTTGTTCCTACTCAAAACGTTCTTAATGGCTGCTGCACGTGTTAGATGATAACAAGTTTTTCCTAAAATATTTAAAGAGATTTATAGTTTACAAAGTACGAAAAGGCATTGGGTTCACAAGGGCTTTAGATGCTTCTCCGAGTAATCTCTTTGGCTGCTCCACCCCACTGCTAGCTAAAAATTTGGCAAAAAGGTAGGAGGTGAACATGCTTATTGGCAGAAAGGCAATAGAAAGAGTTAACCACTTGATGTGGGTAAACTACGAGGAAAGACTGATTGTCAAATGCCCATTGTTGTGGTGACAAAAGGATGACGATCATTGGATTCAGACTTCTTATCAAGATAAAGCTCCACGAGGTGTGGCATATGTTACCTACTAGGAGCTTAGTAGTATTTCCTGGATCATGCGATATGTGAAAACAGTCAGTGGATTGTTGTTGACGTAGTTATCACACTAAAAAAGTTCTAAAGAGTTAACTACGAGGAAACCCGAGCTGAAATTTTTTTAATGATGCTATATTTGGATGTCAAAGCCTACTCCCATCTATCACAATGCCAAATCAAAAGAATGTTGTAAGATTTACATGTATATCACTCAATTCTATGTATGCACATATCTAACACCTAATCTTCTAAAAGTTAAAATGATGTATTTCACCATTTAAAAGTTAAAAAGGGGGTATTTTGAATGTAATATGAAAGATCTGGATCGTATAATTGTAAAACGTAAAGTTATTGTGTATCCTAAGCTTTTGTACAGTCATATGTCCTTGATTACAATTGCACACAAAATTGAACCAAAAAATATCTTTCTTTGGCTACCAAGTCGTTTTCTTCTGAATAGTTTTATCAGAATCAAACAAGTAGGATGCAGTTTCAAGAAAACATCATAATATTTTCTTTAACGGGTTCCTCGAGGAAAAACCATGACACAAATCAGCTTTTGATTCAAGTTCTTTTTTTTAGAGAATAAAAGCCTATTTCAAATATTTAGCCAAATATAAATTTAGTAAAACCAGTTACAGATACATAGGGCAAAAGGTCAGTTACAAATTGAATTCCCTGGTTCATCTTTAGTTAAAGACCAACACAAGCTGAACTCATATTAAACTTAAATTTAACTTAAATCTTGCAAGAAAGAAAAAAATGACAACTTTTAAACCCTGGATTTAGTAAATATAGTTTCTTTTCAATTTCTAAACAGTTTCTCTCGGAATAGCACATATTACATCAGCACAGTGGAACTGCAAACAACACAAACTTTCAATAGCTCCATCGCAACCCACAATCAATTCAAAAATAATCCACAAAACTCAAAATTTGAAGCAGTAAATCAAAATCGAGGGTTCAGAAAATAATAAAAGAAATGGAGAAGATGAGCGCTTAGTAAATCAATAGATACCGAATAGAAGAAGAAAGAATCGGTATATGAAGTTGTACAAATTGCCCGCAGAAGACCAAACAAAAAAACGGCCTGATGTCGTTGACGCGACGAGACGACGGAGGAGGAAGACTCCGTAAAGAATCGGAAGCACAATAAATTAATGGAAGATTATATGCCCCACTTAGTTCATCCATTTACATATATATATATATTAAATATATTTCAATTATATATATATATATATATATATATATATCACTTCTAAATTTTATATTAATACTATTTTTAATGCTATATAAAAATAATTTATAAATTTATATATTTAATATCTATTTTTTTATTTTTATAATATTAAAATATTTCACCGATATTAATATAACTATATGATTTTAAAAAATATTTAACTCATATTAATAAATATAAATATTTTAAATCTTAAGTTTACACAGGTGTTGATACATATAAAAATCTTTCAGTTAAATTTTTAGATATGCGATGCATTAAATTATTTTTTATTGTAATTCGTTGCCTATGAGAAAATTTCTATTAAAATTTTAATTATAATAAAATCGCTACAATGTCATATGTATATTAAATTAGTAGAAGAAATCCCGGGCTAATTTCTTGAGTTTTGAGGAGCCCTATCAATTAGAAGGTGTTTTTAGGTTTTCTTCATGGATTCCTTTTTCATTTCATCAAGAAAATTTTCCTTTGCTTCGCTTCAATGTTTGATTTCTTCGAGTGTGTTAATCTTCTCTAGATCCCTTTCAGGGTTTTTTTTTTCACTTTTTTTCTTCTTGCTCTTGTTCCTCTTCTTAGGAAGAATTTTTTTAGAGTTTCTTTTTATTTCTTTGTTTGGTTTTGTCGGTATGTTTTTCTATCATTATGTACCTTCTTGGGTTTCTCTTCTCTTCTTATTTTTCCTCTTTGCAAGAAAAAAAGTTAGGCTTTCAAGTGCGTTCGTTTTATTTAAGGGTTTTTCTTATTAATTTACATTTGTTTCCTCCTCTTCCCTCTTCTTTATTTAAGGGCTTTTCTCATTGATTTACATTTGTTTTCTCATCTTCCCTCTTCTTTGGGTTCTTTCCTGAATACTTCTATTTATATGAGCCGGAAAAACTTAATTTCATCTCATATTGGAGGAATGTAATGAATCAATTTAATTTGGAATTCAAACAAAGGACAATGAGTGTTGGAGGAATCCTAATTTCGGGATTGCTTTAGGCTATGGAAATGGTGGGAAATGATTCATAGGAACTAAATAAACGCCTTGAAAACAAAATGGCGAGATTTCACTAAGGAAGGTTTTTAGCATATGTGGATACTTGGAGGGAAGGCAAGGATTAGAAATATTGGCTTGGAAGCGGCTTTCAAATGGCTTGAAGGAGTGACTCCAAGTTGGCTTCAAGTTGGCTTCAATTTGGCTTCCAACAAAATAAATGAATCATCGTTTTCGAGCATTAGATTACTGATTTTGGCATGGATTTTAACCTGCCACCAAATTGAAATAATGTCAATGAAGGCGATAACTTGCAATGCAAATGTGTTGAGAACTGCTCATATGACTGCAAGAACACAATACATAACAAGAAATACCCCTCGATGAGCAAAGGAGCCTCCACCTTTGTTTGTTCCTGTACATAGTAAAATGATGATTTCTAAAGTTGGCGATCCTGCATAAGCTTGCCACAGAGAAAAAAACAATCAATTAGTTCCAAAAGGCTATACCTTACTGACTATGAGTTATTAAAGTGAAAAACAACTAAATATGATGACTAATTAGTAATTAAAACAATTCTGAATTATAATAGAAAGAAAAGAAAATATGATGTAACAAGCCTCCAGGCTGAAGAAACAAGTTCTAAATAAATTGTTGAAAACAAATTATGCCACTCCATAAGAATAATGACTATATTCATGCCCTTCATCTTGTGATTTATACTTTTCTTAATTTATTTTATCTAATAACTTCTTACAAATTAAAACCCATTATTTTAAGATTTTAGGTTATTAGTTATGCATCAATGAAAGAAGAGCTTATAGGCATGTACTTAAAGTAGCTTGGGTAATTGCTTAAGTTTATAAAGTCATTTTTTAGTTTTATTTGTAGTTTATATCCATTCTTAGATGAATTATTGCAATGTTTATATTTCAGTCCAATTATTAATGATGCAATTACTTTGATATCATGAATTTTTAGATGCTCCCATTTTATTATTCATAGATGAATATTATTATGAACATCTTAATACTAGCTGGATAAACTCTAAGTTTATCAATTCATCTCAACCCATTAGGTAGTTGATAGTCTTTTCGACTAGATGGGTAGATTATGACAAGAAAATTGTGGGCAAATTTGCAAAAGATTTAGTGGTGACACTTGTCATTCTATTTCTACAACAAAGAAAGAAAAAGATGTGGCGCCTTGAAAAATGGAAGATTCACTTTCTAAAACATAAACAAATGTTTTTTTTTATTAGTGCATATTGCATTAATCAAAAAATAAAAGGAGTACAAAAAAGGTACAAAAAAAATAGGTCATTGGACTTGTGCAACAATGATCATATCATCCGGAAGAATAGCAAAAAGTTCCGAAGATCCAGGTACTGTATCAAAGGAAAAACTATAAGTAAGGGCCCTTTGGACACAAAAATGAGTAGCTCAATTGTGCTCTCGAGGAATAAAACAAAAAATGACCTATTAGTGTTCTGGGATCACCATCCAGGCCCTCTGCTCCATAGATCTACTCATAAAATTAAGGAAGTTATTGTTGTCACTTTCCACCATAAGGTCCTTAGTCTCCGCAACTAAGATTGAAACATCTCTTCCAAAGTGATGATCGATTGGAGTTCCACTTGAACACAATCCCAACGTAGAAACTGTCTCCCCATCGCATGAAGAAGCTTACCATTTTTCTCACGGAGGATTGTATCAGTACCCACACAATAGTTAGGAAGAAGTGGCCCATCCACATTCACCTTGAGATAAGGACAACCGCTGAGACTGGCTAGTACCCCAGTACCCCAGAATGGGGAACGAGTGAGTCTTGGTGACATTCTCCAAATTGGTAGCAACCATAACCGTAGGAGTAGAAAAGTATGCACCATGTCTCTTCACATTTCTTGCCTCCAACATTGGTGAATCACATGACAGAAAATCTGGGCATTTGGGATGAAAGTTTTACCGATAATGCTAGGTTGTCCTATCCCATCATTAAATGATTCAAAGCAGGTAGTTTCATTGAGAACCCTGCAGGACACAATTACATGACTTCCATCTTCCTCTTTCGGGCAACCCCAATGTCACTTGTTTGTGATTCGCATGCTTCCGACCAACGAGCCAACTATTAATTCCCCCTTTTGTTCAGTAAAAAACTACTCTCACATGGGAGGAGTGAGAGCTTATGCATCCATAAAAATCCCTCCTGTTCAGTAAAAGATGCAACGAAGATAAGGGATGTAATGGTTCTTCACGAGAGAACCTGGGTAAGCTTCGACATATACGTACTCCTATTTCCCCCCACCTAGATTGTCAGAATTTGCTCCCACAAGAGCTGACTGAAGCAAGCTTGAAGCCTCACCATGCTCCACCCATCGATACCCAACAAATCAACCACATGGAGGTTTTCTGTAACATCCACACTAACAAATGCGGGTCACTTATTCAACTCCTTATCAAAGATCCAAGCCTAGTCGAGAACCAAAACCTTGCTGTCGTCTCCAATTTTTCATCTGATGATCCTGTTTTCATTCATTTCTCTTTTTATTTTTAAAGGAGTCGTCAGTTTGTCCATCATTATATATTTCTCTTTTCCAAATAAATCTCTCTTCCGAATCATGTGAATGATCAGGAAAAAAGAGGACCGGAAAAGACGGACATACGACAAAAACGACTATTAAGAGAAAAAACGTAGAGAGTCTACAATGCAATAAACCTCTTTTTTTCGGAAACAGTGAAAAATAAAACCAACACATGTAAATATATAAAACATGTGTGTATGTGTGTAAATGCCCCTTAATTCAATCATTCCGAAGCACCACCGGTTTATACCTTTCAATTTTTTTCACAGTTTTTGTTCACTGATTTTCCTTGAAACTTTAACCACTCATCCAAGCTCTCTTGAAACAAACACAAAGCTTTCAATGATTGAAAGAAGTAAAAGGGCAACAGGATACACGAAAGGCTGCTGATAACATATAAATACAAAAGTAATATAACCGGCCATACACCAAATATACAAGGTAAACTTATTCAATTACAAGCTAGAACTTGAACCATTATAACTAACAATAACATACATCAAAGAATATGCTACAGAAACTTGTTTTCGATAACCTGGAAAAGGGCGTTCCCTTCTCTTCACCCCAGCTGCACTTTTTTCTATGGTGCTCAACTCTTTTAAGGAGCCATGAAAGGCTCCAAAAATCCCAAATTTAATTTTTTATGCTTTGTTTCAACCCATTATTAAGTATTAAGTAACCCCCAAACCCAGATTTCTTTCCCTTTCTCTTTGAAGGCTGCTGCTTGCGAGCAAATCCAGCAATAAGAAGAGGAGGCAGAAGTCCCGGCTTTCTGTTCAGTATTTGGCCCAGAGAAACCTTAGCTTTGTCTTTCTCATCTGGACTTACACATATTTCTTCCAAGCCCATTATTTTTTTACTAAGTATTTCTCCTATAGATGGCGCGTGCTTAAATCTACTCTTTGAAGTTGTATGATTAGCTAAGTCGAAGCCATTAAATTCGATCATCTTGGAGTACGAGCAGTCCATTAAGTTAATAGAACTGGAGTGAATCTTCCCACTGTTCACAGCTTCTAAACGGGTTAATGCTTCTTCCAACGCTTTCCTGCTGGTGTTCACTTCTGCTGCAGCTTCCTTCACTTTTGTTAGCAGTTCCAGCTTAGGCAGGTTTGGTGTTTCTACATCCGCCATGGAAGAAAAAGCTTCGATTTTCTTCCTGGATGAACCATAATGCTCTTCAGGCGCTATTTTGGAGCTCTTGCCATTCATTATATCCTTAATCCTAGCAACTGCGACAGCTTCTGCGGCTTTAGCCGCTTCTTCCATCTTCTTAGCGGCAAGTTTCCGGATTTCAGCAGTCTTGATACCAGCTTGCATCATCTCGATCTCAGAAGTTAAATTTGATGCTTCGGATTTCGCAGCTGTTGCTGTTTGCCTGAACTGTTCCGTTTGCGATCTCAGTTGCTCGATCTCTCGAGAGATATCAGCAGAATTCCTGTTCAAGTTATCATTTTTGATCTGTAGCTGCAATGTTGTTTTCTTCAGATCTTCTTCGAGGAAAGAAACGATAGTTCCGAGCGAAGAAAGTTTTTCAGGCGTTTTTTCTTGGATTGTTCTCTCGCTGTCTATTTCATTGTAGAGTGCTTCGATGAAAGCTCGGATTTTTGTCAGATCACAAGTAGTTCTGCTCAGATTCATCTTCGCCAGCTCTAGCTCATCTAAAATATAACCTGAAGATTGCCCTGTAACTGTGCCTGCATTCATTGCAACTGTAGAAAGATTATCTTTTTCCTTTTTCGAGAAAGGATGAAAATTTTGACTACTTGAAGGTGCCATGGAGATCTTATTGACTTCAGAGGTTTCTTCTTTCTGTAATTGATATTCAAAGTCATGGATGATTCTTTTGGGAACTTCCAGTTCTCTTACAAAGAGACCTTTTTCAGATTGGTCAGCCTGCTTTTCCACATTCAGAACCTTAAACTCCTCAAAACGATGACGTTTCTGAGAGGAAAGCCAGAGTATATTTAGGAGAAAAAAATATAATATTTTTTCAAGATTCATTGAACTGCATGATTTAAACTCGTCCATGATTCTTTTGGGAACAATATTGAAATGTTGAGTGCTCTTAAGATGAGCGCGACAATGGCTAAACCAAGGATCACCGGCCTCAAGCGTAGAAAAAGACTACTAAATTCTATAAGCTATTTGCAAATTATAGTTTGACATATCCTTTGAAATTTGGTAAACTCAACATTTTCTTTTTCATATTTTGTATAAAGTTTGCAAATAAGACACTAAATAGGATGCAATGGAGAAAATGATTCATATAGCCGACCCCACGTGGTGGGATTAAGACTTTGTTGATGTTGTTGTATAAAGTTTGGAAACAACGAGGTGCAGAACCTGGTAGCAAAACAAGAAAAATGGAAAAAATGACTACCAAGATATGAATACTATAGCACCAACATGTTTGAATGAATGACTAATATCACATCCTATTCTAGTTTTTTGTTAGTTAATATTATATCACACTGGCAAAATTTGAAATCAACAAAACTCAATTTCTGATGTTCTATAGAAAATGATTAGCTAAGAGAAAACCTACAATGATTGAACAAAAACAGATGGTAATTGATTGTTAAGAAATTTATGGTTATAGAAATCATTTGAGAAATTTATCATAGAGAAGCTTGTTGTAACAGCCCAAACTCGCACCCATCGGGATATTGTTCACTTTCTCAAAATGGTCTCACGGTTTGTCCCATTGGTGTAACTTCTCGGAAAGTCACCCATAAAAAGGGTGCTCTCATACGAGCATGGCTAAATTTGGGTTGGTGATGAAACGATTGCGCCAAAAGACGCCTAGATGTTGTAGAGTTTAGCTTCATTCAACTAAGGGATTTCACAAGCTTTCCCACTCAAGAAACTGACATCATCGTCAATGCTCTTAAACAAAGAATTATTCACCAAGCAAATATGATTATAGAGGTGACTCCAACTATGTAGCACTTTGTCCCATCTATAATTTAAGAGGTAGCTCCCATGACTTAACACCTTATTTTGCATGAAACATAGTTTCCATCTTTAAGCCGGTGTAACGCTCTGATACAATTTGTATAGCCCGAACTCTCACCACCGAGATAGTCCTCTTTGGCTGAAAAGCCTGACAATTTTGTCTCATTCACGTAATTTCCCAAGAGGTCACCCATCCCTCGAGTGTTCGCATATGAGCATACTTAAATTTTGAGTTATTGATGAAATTCTAACCATTACACCAAAAGAAACCCGAATATTTAAGAGTTCAGCTTCATTCTTCTTAAGGGGTTTCACAAGCACAAAAGGTTCACACTCTCACTTATTTTACATTAAGATCTCAGATCTGTGTTCTCTGACAAAGGTTTCTACCACTTACAGAGAATAAATGGTGTTGAAAACAGCCTTACAAGCAGTTTTCAGATTTTTTTTTTTTTTCAGGAGTTTTTTTTTTCGGCATGATTTATTTCCAACACATGGGTTAACTAAGTAAAGATGATCATAGTGCATTGAGACATGAACTGATTGACATACCCAAACAAATACCATCTTAATATGAATATAGCAAGGAGTATAAATTTAAAATGCACTATTTAACAGTAATTAAACACCCAGTCATGAAGAAAAATTAGCAGTCACGCAACTTCTTCATAAAGTAGTCAATAAGCTTTGCATATATTCATACAGTACTTGAAAGGCATAATTCTAAAAGGTTAAGAAAAAAGCCACCAAAAACGAGAAATGCCAAGAACTTGATGATGAAAGTGTAAGAACAAAGCAAAATAGAGAAACAAAAACACCAAAAACAGAGTAAGGAGTCCAAGATGTACACTCACTTCGGGCAAAAAGAGCATCTTGAGCTGGGAATTCCAGACGGCGCTCCCTCCGAATCGCTCTACAGCTTCCTTAACCGATCCGAAAGGAGCTGAAGTGTCGACCTCTCCTCTTCTCCCTCTGGACTTCTCACCGAATCCAAGGGCTTCGACCGGTAAAGCCTTCTCCTTCTCCGAAAAAGGAGGCGCTTTAGTCGCATCCATGGTGTTCCCCTCTTCCTATCTTTCAATTTCTCTCCCCGACCACACTTTTGCGCAACTGTGAGAAGAAGAAACTAGAGCTTTATCTTCGGATTGATTTGGGAATCGGGGTAATCGCCGCGACGGATCCAAAGTTGGGACTTTGGATATTTCCGGAGAAGAACGTTAAAATACTTTATATTGTAGAGTCCCTAGAAATTGGAGAAATTACGAAATAATCCTTTTGTCGATTTGGGTTTTGTGATTTCTGCTAGCCGTTAACTTTCTTTTAGTTCTCTGATTGGGTAAATTGGAGAAATTACGAAATAAAAGTTTAACTCTGTCCGCGAAATGACCGTTGGAAACCCATTTCAACCGCCCAATAAAATTGGGTTAGTAAAGACTGGAATTGCTGTGGTCAAATATTAAAATGGGAATTTTACATACATACCACAAAAGTCTTATATATTATGTTTATCATAGTGCTTTGGAAGAGCCTATGAAAGCATACAACACCATAAGAGACTAAAGAAGTAATGATCATGAAGTACCCTCTATTTTTCTAAAATGATTTGAATTTTATGACAAAATTCTTAAAAGGCGTAAAATATCATGGAAATATACTAGATGAATAATTTGGACATATTGATAAGTGCAATCTCAACTAATGTAGCTCCAACTGCCCAAAATCATTACAAAGTCTCGCTCTATATTAGCCCTCTTCACTACACAATTTGCACAAGAGAATATTATTTTGCTCATCCCTACCATTTTCAGTCATGATATAAGGGTCGACACTTGGCCTTCTTCTACTCTTTGATTTCTTGTCTTCATAATTGTTGAACTTCTCTGATTAAGCATTTTCCTTCTCTCAAAGTACTAGCTAATAACACTCTTGTTTCTTTGGCTAACAACCACTAACCTCCCTCAACTCCTTCTATTTATTCTACCTCTAATTCATTTCCTCACATATGACGATATACTTTCTAACTTAAATAATTCAAGAAAGTAGTCATCAATTTTCTTTTGCTCTTAACTAATGATAAATTGGGTTTAGATATGTTCTTCTAGTTGTAATAAATTTTCATTATAATTATTGATATAATAGATTAAGAAAAGTTATAACTTAGTTTCAAATTTAATATAATTAAAATGATATTTATTAGACAAGGTTAAATTTAGAGTAACCTACATCATAAAAGCTCAAGTAGAGACTCTCAATGCATCTATTTAAGGCAATATGCAGTAAGGTTTAAGTAAGATTTGGCCTTATGTTATCATCCATTTATTTATTTATTATAATTTAGATTTTAATTGAAAGTTCATTTATGTAGGGCCCTTTTTTCATGCAATTAAGTGGATATTTTCTTAATTGAATTTATAATCTTATTTTTTTTACATTGAGATAAATAATTATTATTTATTACAAATATATATATTTATATATATGTATATATATCATTCTTTAGTAGAAGTCTTATACATATGCCATTAGATCACATTTCTTATGTTCATAATGAAATAATAAATCATATGAATAAATTATCTTGGTTTATTGTACCGTAATTATCATAAATTAAATTCATTGCTATAGCTATAATATTTAACTTTCCCACATCTCACCTTTCTTAAATATAATAACCTTTATTCATGCATAAACAAACCATATTTGACATGTTAATAAAACTAGTTATAGTATTTAAAAAATAGCCTTTAAAAAACTATAACATATAAGTTGTATGTTTATATGCAATAGTTTGTTATTAGAACATTTTTGGATAATGATTATTTGGGCCAATGAACCCACATATTAATGGCTATAAGAAATTGTTAGATTTTCATAGGTTGATGTTTACCATCGCAATCTCTAGGTGTTTTTTAATTAAATTGATTATATATAAGAAGATTTATATACAATAAAATGATACCAATGGGTCCCATGTAGAGAGATGAAAATATTTGATGTGATGGCATATTAATGTTAGCATAAAAGTACATTGACTATTGGGTATATATATATGATCATAAATATCATCATATTAAAAATATCTCAGAATTGGGGACACTTCATGTTTATACATGATTAATTCAATAACAATAAGATGTTACTTTGTATCTAATATAATATTACAAATTGTACACTTTTATTATCAATCTTTCATGCTCCAATACCATCATTTATGATATAATAAATAGTATTTAAATCTTGAATTGTTAAACAAACTAGTTAAAATGTTAGTTACAGTGGAATTTACTAGGTTGCTCGTAGGCTATTGGAGCCATCTCCTTGAAATTATTGTAGAAATGGATGTCCATTTTAGTAATTTTGCTCTTGGGAAAGATAGGCTCATCCCCATTCTCTCCCGAAGAACCAACTATCATACAAAGAGAGTATATAAGGTATGTGTGGTCAATCCCTACGTTTGTGCTTCCATGAGTGATATATATGATTGAGCTTGCAATCACATGACTGACATTGATAGCCAACTATTTTTGAATTTCATAATTTGACATGGTCTTTGTTAAATAACACAAAATTTTGTTATAACAAAGCTTATCATCTAAAAATTTAGTATATTAATCAACATCGTTATCCGACAAGCCGAATGTGACTTTAATTAATTTACTATCAAACAAAACCCACTTACCTTTCATAGAATCTTTGTAATTCATATGTTCCTTAGCTTTTGCTAGGAACTGATGGACTATGGATACAATAACACATTAGGTTCCGCTGCAAATTATTCCATCCCCTCTCTAATATGTTGAACTCAACACCACCACTGGGACTGGTGAAATCTCTCACTGGAATTAGCTTTCGATGAAGGAGAGAGTTTTCATATCTTCCTTGAATCTCCACACTCACGAACTAGTTAGCATCATAAGATCCCAAGATCTCCTTATTTTCCTTCGAATTTGAGCTCAATGCCATTTCTTCTCAGAAATTAGGAATATAATGAAGAAGAAAAGGAATTAAGCTATTAAAATACAAGGAATAGTTTGAAAATTTTAGAAAGAAGAAGCCCCTGTCTATAGATGAATTGACACTGACATTGTGCTCTTGGATCCGTGACAATACAATGCTAGGTCATGAATGATTAATGAGAATAAATGACAACCATCAAATCACACATGATATGTTCGGTCACCATCAATGTAATTAATGGAGTGTTGCAAGTCTGGGCATCAGGTTAAGATTTGATTATACATATTTATAACAACCATAATTTTATATCTAAGGCATTTGATCACTATTAGTAGCATAGAATTAGCCCAGTAGTATTAGGGGTCAGTGCTGAGGCATAAAGTAGGTTTCATAACCATTTTAAATAATATTAAAAATCCTACATGACAACACGATTTAACCAGTGCTGCAACGCTATGACTTTTTGGCACCTAGACGTCATCGAGTATGGAGCTGCAACTAAATGTCAACCAACGCCATGATGCTCTGATTATTCCTACAATCATTTAAGGTAATGTTTGGTGCCTATACAGTGAGGGTGGCATCACAAAGCTACAATAAAATCATGCAGTCAATCATATTTTTTTTAGAGAATCTCATGTCACATAATAACATGCAATCAATCACATAAAGCAATCAATCAAATAGAGCAAACACAAGATAACTTAGGGCTGCCTCATAAAAATTGCTTAGTTTAACATGCTCAATTTAATGTTCAAAATTTTATTAATGTAGACGACTAAAAAGAATCAACTCTTTACTCCTACCTAAATCACCTCCTTCAAATGATTTCAATCTCTAACCATTTACTTCAAATGTTTGGGATGATTTTGGGTCTTATATTTCTACTATCCCATAAGAAAATGCTTCAACTACACTGAATAGTCTAGACTACTTGGAGTGCAACTTCCCAAAAAATAATTTCAATCATAAGTTAAACAATAAAAATTTATGTCCATGGATGAGTTCTTTCTTATGCAGTTTAAGATCATGTCATTTCTTAAATTTTTTTTTTATAAATTTAAGAATTTTCATATGCTTCAAATCTATTTTCATCTAACTCATTTTATTGCTTTAATCTTAATTTTAGTATCTTCAAGTTAAAAGTTTAATTTCTTAATAGCCTAAAAGGCATTGTACTTAAGCTCTGGGGCAAGTGATACGTTTTTTCATATACTTGATGATAGGGTGAAATTCTAATAGATTATTTATATGTTATCCTATATATCCATAAAACACTTTTTAGTATATCTACCCAATCTTTCTTATTAGGATTCACCAACTTTTTGTAAATTCACTTAGCCTGACAATTAACTCAGGGGTGACAAATAGTAGCTACCCTATATCAAATCCTGTATTTCTTTAAAAATAATACTAAAATTGTTAATTGCAAAAATCTTATACTCTAAATACAAAAAGAATGCATAAAGAGAAAATAATTTAAAATTATAAACTGTATGGTACGAGTGGCTTGCTGAAAAGATCATGGCGGGGGTATCAAACGGCTCATAAATGATGATGAAGTATATATCAAACCCATTTGACATTGATCGCTACTTCAACTATTTGGCAATCCCAAAGACCACTGGTTAGGGCGAACTCATCAGAGGGGTTTAAGAAACAGTGCAACTTCTGGGAAGTTGATATTTGGCACTTCAATCCGACACGCTAGTCCACCAGGTTAGTTCAGAAGTTGGTTTAATGGAAGTGGCAATTTATGTAACAGACCTGATAACTGGCTCCGATTTATATGATCCTTCAGATATCTATTAGTCTTGAAATCTGTCCATAAAAACCCATTTATTTCTTTTAGACCTCAAGACAACATATTATCATTTAAAATTGTGATATTTTTTATGTGATGTTAGAAATCTGAATGATACACAAGAAAATATGAATGCATAGGTGATAGATGTGAAATAAATAATAAATAAGAATTTTGTGGTATGCATGTAAAATGCTCCAAATCTCTAATATGCCCCTACTATGGCCGTCAGCCATGAAAATTAGAATCCCAACCATTCCATCCAGATCCATCATTTTGTACCTTCAAACTTTGAAGTGAGAGCTCTTCATTTAATAGCTGAGGTATTCCCAATGGCATATCTCAGTCGATTCCACACCACATGCTTTGATTCAACATTTAACATTTACGTTAACTTTTGAATACGTTATGTGTCTTCGCCACGGCCGGAGCCTCGCGCAGACATCACTGCTCGTGCGCATCCTCCGCCGGCGCGCACCGCCGCCGCGATTGCTGCCACGCTGATCCCTGCCGCTGCTTCGATCCGCCCGCTTAACGTGCCGCTGCGGCACGTGCACGCCATTATTGCTTCAACGACGCATGTGCCGCCGCTGGTGCGCATTGCGTACGCACGCCGCTGCCGCTCCCTGCTTCGGTGCGTGTGCGTTGCTGCCTGGCTGCATGTGCTTCTGCAAGTCAAACTTGTCCTCAATTTTTCTTTAGAAATTATAATCGTAAAACCACGTGCACGTATAGTTACAATATGGGAATGAACTAGTAGATTGAACTACGAGGCAAGTGATCCGAACTGGCTCGAGTTTGGCTCGTCAACGTTCTTCCCAATCGAGTTTATCAAGCCGTGAACTTATTTACGAGCTCAAATTTAAACTCAAATTTAAACTCAATTATTAAACGACTCTAGCTTGCCTAGGCTCGATTCTTTAGCTCCATGACAATTTCATTCGAATTTGTGAGCCACCTCATCTCACAAACCTATTAATTTTTAGTACTGTGACCCGAATTCAAGCTCATCATTTGAGCTCGTCTCAAGCTTGAGCTCATGCTCCAGCTTAGATTTTAACAAATGATTTGAGCTTGAGTTAGTAGATATGGCTCGAGCTTGGCTTGACTTTGATGCAGTTGATTCCCTTAATTATTTTATATTTATCATACAATATTTACTAATATATCCTAATAGTAGTCAATGGCAACAAAGAAGAAATCCTAAGTCGTCTTAGTTTGCATTGATGATAATTAATGCTAGCTATTTTTCAAACTCCCGCATGATGCACACACGAACAATGAGGGTATTGAGTTATCTGTCACTTTAGGAATAGTGACACTTTTTATCTCAAAATCATGGGTAGAGTAGAGCTTCCGAGATATGTTGATGAGCATCGTGCTGATCTCCAATCTGCTCAGATCATTCATCTACTTCACTGAAACTCTTATTACGATAGGCAAGTTCAATTTGAAACTACATATGATTTATCATGTTCTTATTTTGAAGATAATTCCCACATTGAGGATTTTCAAGATTGGGGGAAGAAATTGAAGATTTTGTCCGATGAATTATTAAATCTTCAAGGGAAGCAAGTTATTTTTGTTGTTCACAAATTAAAGTGGTGTGTGACTGCATGGCAGAATCATTTGACACATACTTGTTGTCATGATGGTCATAGCGATATCAAACATGACTCAAGATGAAACAATTATTACAAAGACAGATTTTTCCATTGGATCATGAGGAATCATTTCATCGAGAAATTGTTGAATCTCTTCAAATACACTACACTTATGCAATTTCACATTCCTACCTTTTTATTAGTTAAGAACATATTATTAAAGAAGGGCACTCTATTATTGATTATTTAGTTGAAGAGGATGAGTTCATAAGCTCCCCCAAGTTGAGATAGCATGCATTTAATATGATCTTAACAAATTTCAGACTACAACAAAGAAAAGCTTAGGAAGTTGGCAAATTACTTTACTTATATCTTGCTTTACTCCAAAATTTTGATCATGGGAAGTTCTCGGAAATACTGATGGAAGTTATTATGATGCATGATCCACATTTTCAAATTGTTTAAAAAGTAGGTTTTTGAAATCCTTTTCATTATTTATTTCCTAATTTGCATGTTAAGACTAGAAAAATCAGGGCACAAATTGTACTGAGATGTACAAAAGGAAGAAAGCTAAAGTGAAAGCCATTTTACAAGGAACAATGTCAAATATGATCAGTTTGACTTATAATTTGCAGTCTTCTTAGAACACTAATAATTATTTATGTTCAACAACTTACTTTATTGATAATAAATGAAATATGTAGAAATAAGTTTTAGACTTCTGCTTAATGCCGTAAAATGAAACATCTTCAGCTGAAAATATCGAAGAGTTTTTGTTGACTGTGAGATTGATAATAAATTATCCATGATAACAATGAGGAGTGCTTTCACAAATGTCTTTCTTGTTGAGTTGTTAAAATGTCAATTAAACAAAAACAAGATGTTCTTATTAAATGTTGAATATTTTTATCTTCAATGTTGCTTAGCAACTACACCAGTACTTCCAAACTACTTTCTGGGTAAAAAATAATCAGCATAGCTCACAACCACAACAATAAAGCCTCTTGATTGTCATAATGATGGCTATGTACATTTGAAGCTAATTTATAAACTTGAGTCAAGTTTTTTTGAATCAAAAGGGATCTGATTAAACATATTCTCTTAATTTTACATTTATTGCACAATATTTAGCAACACACCCTAGTGGTTGCTTAATAACATTTAAGCACAACTAATTTTCCTTAACTAATCATGTTTTTTCTTTTGTTTTTTTTTTGTGTTTTGCTTGTATGTGATAGCTGGGGAGTATATATTTTTCATTAAATAAGTTAAATAGTTAAAGACATCATATTTTTTTGAAACTAAGGGTTTGTTTGGGGCAGCTGTAGCTCATCCACTTATCCTGATAAACTGCTTATCCTGATAATCTGGTGATAAGCAGCTGATCCGGATAAGCTGTTTGTCTGTTTGGTTTGTGCGTTTAGAGAACAACTGATTCTGGAAAATAACCAATCTGCCTCTGTTCTGGATAAACTGCAGCTGTTTAGTTTGTGCGTTTTGTAAACATCTGATTTGCATATTTTTTTACAAATTTACCAAACTTCTTAATATAATCATAAAGTGGAGATAAATGTGAAGATAGTAGAACATGAAAATACAAAATATTTTTAATATTAAAGTTCAAATGTTAAGACATGAAAATACATAATTATTTATCACTTAAATATTTCAAATCACATCACAGAAGCATAGTTACCATTTGAGAAATAGATCAACACATCACCGAAGCACAATTACCATTTTAGAAGCACACTTAATAACAATTCTAAGACTGTCATACACATTTTAGGCTATTCGACTAAAATAGGGGGAAGATTAGAAATACGTAAAGATGATTTTGAAGCTCAAATTTCATCACAAGCTGAACACAGAAGAGATTAAACACATTTGAGAAAGAGATCAACACATAGTTGGCGTACTCGTGATCATGGCCACCACTTATCAAGCTCAACAGGAAATAAATGTAACTTATAACTCAATAATCGAAAAACTCCACGCATAATTTATCTCCCGATAATCGAAATGCTCCTTACGATGACCAAAGATAACCGAAGCCATCCATACTAAATTCATCATTCTTACGATAACCAAAGACAAGAACTTACAGAACAAAGAGGGCGGATTGCAGGGGAGAAGAGGGAAGAGATAAGTGTTCCGATCTCCTTAGACCGCAGAAGTTTTATGGCACGATGGATCGTATAGATCTCCTCTTCTCATAGTGCGGAAGCTTTAAGGGAACAAACTGGGTTGAGGAAAGCAGAGGGGTAATTAAAGTAAAAATCCTTCAAAACGCTTGACCGCGACACTCAGGGTGTCGGCCGCGGTCATATTATAAACATAAAAGGCGCTTTACGGGACACGGCCAGGACGCTCCAACCAAATGCCTACGCGGCGTTTTCAAAAAGCACAATCTGCGAATATTTACTACAATAAGTGGAAATAAATGTGAAGGTAGTAGAACATGAAAATACAAAATATTCTTAAAATTAAAGTTCAAATGTTAAGACATGAAAATACAAAATATTTATCACTTAAATATTTCAAATCACATCACAGAAGCACAGTTACCATTTGAGAAATAGATCAAGACATCATAGAAGCACATTTACCATTTTAGAAGCACACTTAATAACAATTCCAAGAATGTCATACACATTTTGGGCTATTCGACTAAAATAGGGGGAAGATTAGAAATATGTAAAGATGATTCTGAAGCTCAAATTTTCAATAATTAAACATATTTTCGTATTAAAATTTTCAACTGAAGTGATAAAATAGCAATGAAAACAGTTGATTGAATTTGAATGACATAGAAAATAAAATATAAATTAACGCTTATATGGCATTTAATTAAATTATATTTTCGTATATTTAAGAATATCACTATTACTTACTTTTAAAAATGAAGTACACCTTTTCAAGCTTAAGTCTAAACTTTAAAATTTACATACATAGCATGCAAATCTTTAATTTTACACAAAAGAATATCACTATTACTTACTTTTAAAAATGAAGTACCCCTTTTCAAGCTTAAGTCGATGACACTAAAGTGATATAAATGTAAATATGAAAGTTTAAGTGTTAGATGTGTAAATACATAAGAATTATATGGTATGCATGTAAATTTCTCATTTATTGCAGCATTATATTACACTATTCCTCGGTTTCTTCCTTCCATTTCCCCCCCCTCATTTACATCATTTCAAAAATAGCTTTGATTTAAGTGATTTATTATTCATTTAATTCCAATGTAATTTTAATATTTGCAGGCATTGCCCCAATACTAACTTTATAATTGATTTTGCCCTCAAATTATTATAAGTATACTGAGCTTGAACCCAATCTGTTAAAATATGCGAGGAATTAATTTTCACCTTTTTTAGAAAAATATATGAAAGATTTACAAATATACCACTTAGTTTCTATGTATTTACATATCTAAAAGCTAAACTTTAATTTGTAGATATATTTAAGGTTAGAATAGCGATATTTTGGCGTGATATGAAAATTTTGGGCAATATAAATATAAACAGTAAATTCTAGGCATTAGATAAGTAAATACATAAGAGATGTAAATGTATGATGGGAAGATTTACTTACATACCCCTTAATTCTATGTATTTACATATAGGCCAACTTGCTTTAAAATAGTGATATTTTGGATGTGAGATGAGAGATTTGATAGGTATAAATGTAAATAGTATAGGGGTTAGATATGTAAATACATAAAAATTGAGCGTTATGTATTGATGAATTAAAATTTAATTGAGATATGTTTTCATTATGACCCCCCAAAATATTTCCAATTAAGGTTAAACATGCCACGTAATACAGAGATGCATAACTCTTGGCTTAATTAGGATTTACTAAATTAAGCAATAGAGTAATAAATCATCGTAACCATTCCTCATGGCTCAACATCTTCATGATCCGCGCCATTCACTCAGTCAACGCCATCAGTTACGCACGCACTTGATTTGGGAGTCAATTTTGGACCCTTACCTAATTCATTAATTGAAGCATACCAAAACTAAACCATATCATATTCGATTTTAATTCTTCTTTCCATAATCTACAAATCTATGCCTAATCCACTCTCTACATATGATTGTTAACATTTAAGTTCAACTCTAACAATTTTGAATTTAATGAATATCACCTCCAAATAAACAAGCTAAGCTACAAGCTAGGGGCTAAAATTTTCGATTAAATTTTCTTTTTAACGAATTTCAAACCACCCCATGTCTACTTGAAATCAGATCATTAACAACTATAGTGCCGCTAAAATCATAAATTTAACAAATTTAACTTGAAAATCTTTAATTGCTCAAATATTGATTGGCCCAATTCGAGTCCATATTGAAATAAACGGAGATACAAATTTTTAGGTTTAGTGTAGTCATTCCTGAGCGCTGGGCAACCAGAAAAGGCAAGCTAAAGCCTAACTAATCCGGCATTCAATATATTATTCCGAAGGCCCCCCCTTACAACTCTCTCACCCACCCTTCCCTCTCCCTCACTCTAATTTCTCCTTTCCAGACATGTTCTCCTCCAGCAGCAGCAGTAACAGCAGCAGCGATGGCCGACAAGAGATGATCAACGACCACAAATTCTTCTCACGCCTTCTATCAAAAGAAATCTCCGCAAGCAATCCATCCTTCCGCGTCTACTACGGCGTGGCACCCGGCTCCGTTCCCTTCCTATGGGAATCCCAGCCCGGCACCCCCAAGCACACCGCAGCCGCCGCTCCTCCCCCCCCACTCGCCCCTCCTCCTTCCTACTACTTCAACTCATCCCCAAACTCCGTCAAGAAATCTCCCAGGCAGCGCAAACTCATCCACGCCGTCCTTCCCAGACTCTCCCTCCGTAAGCCTCACCCTGCGCAGAGACCGCCGTCGGTTTCGTCGTCATCGTCGTCCGGCCGTTCGTCGTGGGAGGAGGAGGAGAACTATGAGGCTCGGATGTCGCCAACTTCAACGCTGTGTTTCGGCGACCGGCTGGCGCTCAAGAAGGCGCTGATGTATATTGTCGGCCATGGGTTGGGCCACGGGTCATCGGATTAGTGTTAACAGGTTTCGGGTCAGCGCCTCTGCTACATCTTAATTTAGTTTTTGGAATAATTAGTATTAATTAATAATTAAGAAGTCAAGTGAGAGTGGAATAATGTGGAAAGATGTCTGCTGCAGTTGTGATCTGTATGTTACCATCAGTATGGTTTTCTGCTTCTTAATGAATAGTTGTTGATTGAAAACTTCTTTTTTTATTGATTATTATGCTAATAAAATGGTTTAGAAGGCACCAAAACCTTAATATTCTTGTCCTTTTTAAAATTAAATATGTCATAGTTGGTAGGTGCTTATTTTACATATCTATTTTATGCAGAATACTTTCGATAGCAGTTGATTAAACACTTTTTTTTATTAATTATATATGCAGTTTACGTGGAGAGATGATTAACTCAGTCTTAATCACATCTTAGAATTAAACTTAAGGACATTTACATTCATACCATTATTGGCATATGTGAGATCAACAAATCCTTCTTCTTGTTGCTGAACTTCTTCGTATAAATATTCTCTTTATTTCCTGAGTCTCTAGGGAGTCACATACAGAGTTAGAAAAGATCAAATCTTTGATCATTCCATCATACATAATAGAATTTTGAAAATTTCTGGATATATATATTACATAGAAAGCATCTCTTTTAAGTTATTCTAGAACAATTAAGAGATTCTCTAGAAGAAATAGTTTATGGTGACAACATGCTATTGGTTGTTGGTCCCGCTAATGGGGCCAAATCAATGCTTACTAAGAAGAAATATTAGAAAATCAATCTCATCCATCTCGTAAGGATCACCTTAATCATATCTAACAAGTAACGCCTAAAGTTTAATTTCTTACATGCATGTTATCTCATCTATGATAGAAAAGATGTACTTAACCTTTTAAAAATTAAAATAATAATATTTTTGGTGATACATGAAAGATTTATTTGATCGGTATAAATATAAACAGTCAAATTAATTAGGTGTTAGATATATAAATACATAGGAATTGGGCGGCATGCATGTAAATGCGCCCCTAAACTTAATTAATTGGTTCTATTTTAGGCCATGTAGCTAAAGTTGATTTGATTTTGCTCTTTGGAGACCGAGTTAAGTAAATTAACCTAATTGGTTCAAAGAAAAAAGTAAATGGGACACTTAAACTATTATGGGACCATTAACAATTGTTTAATTGCTAAGTTGATTAAATCGTTTAGCGTTTAAGTCATTTTTATTAGCTAAATTAGCTCTTAAGCTAATGTGTGCTAATGTGTTCTGTAAGGTGTTAGCTAGAGTACAAAATGTTAATTAAAACCAATTCGGTCAACTTAAGGAGTCTTAGGGGGTAGGCCAAGCACTTGTGAAAGGCGCTAAATTTAAGACTAATATGTCGGAGCTCAATCCTAAACAGTCAGATCGTATGGCTAATCAGAAAAGAGAATTTCAAATTTTAATTAATATTTCAATCTGGGTTGGATTCGAAGTTGGACCAATGACTTAAGAAATATTAAATTATTTTAATATAATTTAAATAACATAATAATAATGATTAAATATAATTATTTTTATTGATTCAATAAATAATATTTTAATTTAGGATTTAATTTAAAATGAGAGCGCATTAGAGCATATTAGAGAATAAAAATGAGAGAAAATGACAGCCTTTTCTTTTGTTTTAAGGGACATTCAGGTATACACCCTTCAATTTCTATGCATTTACATATCTAATAACTATACTTAAATTTTATATTTTTACCACTCAAATCTTTCATATCATTTCAAACATATCAATATTTTAATTTTTAAAATGTGAAATACACCTTCATGCATAGGTAAGATGACATATATGTAAAAAAAAAAGATGTTTTAGTGCACAAATACAAAGTAATTCAATGGTATGTATATAAATATTTTACATATTTCTCTCAACATTTCCAAAATAAGTAAAATGGCGTGCATTGGCAACAATTTTGACATATTTAGCATGAAAAAATTGAATAAAAACTTACAAACCTTTGTTTATTCATACAATCATCATCAAAATTAGATTCATTTTATAGCCGTACTATTGCTCATATATTAACTAATTGTCCATTAATTTGATTTTGTAAGTCCAATCAATACGGTTATCTTTGTTGATTGCAATTTATATAGTGTAAAATAAGAGAACATTATATTTTATATAATTAGAGTTTATTTATCTTTGAAATTAATGATGATAATTTGGAGTCTCTCCCGAGTTAGAGCCAAATTCGAGTCATGAGTCAAGTTGTGTAACGTTTGTTTGGCTGATTCAGAGCCAATTATGTATATTGATTTCAAGATGAGGGAAGCACTTGTCCAACTTTTATTAAACTAAATTAATAAAAAAATTTCTGGATTTAGAATAAAATCTCTCTGATTTTAGTATCTATTAGAGTGCTTGAAAAATATATTGTAAATTTTTTTAGCTAAAAATTAATAAAAGACTCATTTTGAGTCTCTAACCTTCGAATTTGAATAGTCTTAGCCATTCAAAAAAAAGTCATGAAAATTTATATCAAGACGAATGCATAGGGTGAAATTTTGCCCAATTTTATTTAATTTTTTTAATATGATTGTACATTTTAATATAGTCTTAATAATTTTGTCACTAAGAAAAAAAAAAAAAAAAGCTGCGGTTAGGAATATATATAGTGCTAGTTTTTATAGAGGTTTAGTTATGATATCATAAGCTAAATTAGGAGCAGTGAGAGGTCTTGGCTAAACCTCTACTACTACATCTCTCCAACGGCCTTTGAACAGTAAATGCTCGTCGCTTTCATTGTCCATGATCTTCTATAAGGTGAATGCATATTGTTGACAAACACCATCACACTCTGAAGTTCAATGCAAATCATTAACGTATGCCATCACTAATAAGGCTATTACAAGCAAATGAAACCAATACCGATGCTAACTACACAACAACAATAAAATCGATGCACGTCATCAATGTATGCCCTCACCTATAAGACGATGCATGACATTGACATATGTTGCCACTAATTTGACTGATGAAAATTATCAACACAAACTTTAACACTCTCCGACTCTATCAACTGCAGTCATGTTGATATCCGTGGTCTTTGATAGGGCTAAAGCATGATATCAACACCCAAATTAATTGGGCTTCTTGGCCACTTGACTCTTCATCTCAAAAAAGAAATGAAAAAAATTATCGCAAATAATATGTTGATGGAGATTCAAATGCCCTAAAATCCTCCAGCTTTTATAATTGAATGAATTTTGCATAACACATTAACGATTTTCCCATGTATGAGAAAGTTGAAGGGCCTTATTTATAACATATGGCAGACTCTAATAGGATAGTTTTAATTAGTTCAATTTCTATGATTTTTCCCTTGGTTATTTATAGTGTCTTTCCCAAGTTGTGTACCTGAAAATTCAACTTTGGGCATGGAGTAAGAGATTAATATCATAACGCTACATGAAGAACGAAAACACACACACAAATAAGTGATAAAATGCATCATAATTTTATATGAAAACTCAAAAAGAAAAAAAATCATGTGACTCGACTTAACCAGAATATTTTACTATATACTTAAAGTAAATAATTCTAATTTCTCTCTAACTTGAGAAGATGGGGCTACATAAATATGAATATCTTTCTATTATTACAACAAAAAATTATAAATAGTAAAATTATTTAAGTTATAGTTATGAGACAACATTAGGGAAAATAAGAGCGAGGTTATAATATTCACTGGACAATAGTTGGACCACAACAACTATTAGCTGTGGCCGGTGACGATCATTCCTTAAGTTTTTTCAATAGAGTTAACTTAGCTCTCAATTTTCTGCGCCTCCCTTAAATATCTTAAGAACCTCATAATTAAATGATGTTGATCTCATTGAATTTGTCTCATTCAATTATTTAATTTGATTGCGAGCATACAAATTTGGAGATCGTTGAACCATTAAATTAATGCTTCAAAGTTTCTAATTACACTTGTGGTGCTTGTTTTAAATCACTTTTGATGATGTTGTTAGGTTTGTGTCTAGGTTCCAGTCCCCTATCATGAGGGGATCTATTTAGGCAATCTCATCCTCCATAAGTACTGCATGAATCTGAATCATTCCCTCGAACGACCTATAGTGATTTCCTCGATCAAATTTAGTTTTATGAGTTTTTAAATTCATAATTAATTAAAATTAGGCTCATTAGATTCATCTTGTCGAGATGGCTGATTTGAATATAAACTTGTCATATTTGGATATCCATTCCCTTAAATTTTTTTTAAAGTTTTTTTTTTTATGCTTTTAGTTCTTGATTTGAGCTCAGTTTGACTCAGATCAGATTATTTTCTATTTGTTTGTTTGATCTTCTCCTTGAGACATTTAATTTGATCATAAACTGAAGTGTAACCGTTTCTAAATTAATTTTATTTTTGAAGCTTTTGGTCTAAATGCGTTGAGATTCATGTGAATCAATATCTTTTTTTCTAGCAACGTATCATGATTAGTGTTGCAAATGAAGAAAGTATTGCACTAATCTCAAAATACATTTAATAATTTAAAGAACACTAGAAATATAATTTTTATTCTCTAATGATATAGTAGGTGATAGATGTCAAATAAATAAATAAATAATAATAATAATAATTATAAAATGGTTCATATATATTAATATCGCCATGAGTCCTCACTTCAGCTTTATTTTGTAGCCTTATAAATTTTATAAAAATATTTTCTTCTTATAATTAAGAAATGATGTTAATAGAATCATTAAGTAGCATTGTGAACCATTCAAATACCCAAACACAATTAACAAATCATCAAAGTAAGAAGGCAACATGCATATTCCCTAAAAGTGCAATGCATGGATCGATATTCCTCCGAGTTAAGCCATATTTTAAGATGGCGCTTGGAAGCTCAGTCCAAAGCAAAGCCTACTTCTATATTAATTCTAAATAAAAGCCCATGAAAGAAGATAGCCCACTTTAGAACAAATGTGTTATAATTAAAACGAGTGTTATATTATTTTTCAAACTCAATAAAACACAAGCCCCACACAGAATAAATTAAAAAGGATGGCAGAATACAATTAAAGGACACGCACATAACTAACTAAAATCCATGTCACAAACACTCGTGTACGTACGATGTTTTTGTCATAATAGTCTACCAACGATGTCTAATTTACTAATTAATCTTCCTGCAATTCTTTCTTATCTCTCCTTGAGAACCAACCAGTGGTTTTATATTTGCCATGTTTGTAATAGCCGCAACAAAGTCACTCTCGAAGGAGTCATAGTTTCGGGCATAGAACTGAACTTGAGAGCTTGTAGAACCATTACTGAAGAGTTGTTGGTCGGAGTGAAGAAGCCCCCTTAGATTGATCAGATTCTTGTAGTAGTTGTTGTCAAAACTTGTTGGAGTCTGGAGATCTAATGGTGAAAGATTGTTGTCTCCGGAGCTTCGAGGGCAGCTGGATTTTCTCGCTGCTGCAAATGAAGAATCAATATTGTTCTCGTTGTAAATCCTCTTCCTGAAGCTGGTGCATCGTGCTGCTCCAATTGTGTGAGCCCCTGGTTTACAAGAATTAGGTTTAGTAGTTTGGAGAGAGAAAGAGAGATGTAGAGAGAGATGGAAAATGGCAGACCAGATAGGGCGACCATATCTCTGGTAGAAAGCCCCTGAGCCGCGAACTTGGAGATGAGGTTAGTAAGGCTGGATGTGGGTGGGGGAATATTATTATTAGCTCCGCTAAAGCTTGCAGTCCTTGAATCTCTCCTCCCCAACTTGACTCTCCAGTTTGGCCCTCCAAGCTGCACCTCAGCAACATCCGAAGCATTTGCTCAATATATTTAATTTTATTCTAATATTTATTATTTAATTAACATTACTAAAGAAAATGTTTTCGCAGCACTTTATATATATAGATTATTGCAGTGGTAAAAATCCTACTACTTTCGTCACAATGAATAGTGCTGCAATGGCTTTTAGCCGTGATGAATTTTATAGTGATTTTAAGTGTGATGGTATTTATGGTTTAACCGCTGCTAATTTCAAAAATAATGAATATATAATAGTTGTAATTGCAATTAAATAGACCACCTGAAACTTACTATTTATAAATCAACTATTCCCTTTCATCCATTTTTCAAATTTTTACTCAAATATCAAAGTAAGATCCCAGCCCCTACTTTTTATTTTTATCAAATTTTTAATAAGTTGATCGTGACATGCATAGATACATCATATCGATTATGTAGTTATAAAAATTAAATGAATGGTTAATTTATAAAGATCAATATTTCATATTATGACTACATAATTATCCTATATAATATGGTTGGTGGGGACTATACATTATATTTGTTTTGTACCCAAATTTCAATGTTATTGCACATTAAGAAGAAGAAGGGACGTAGGGTACTCCTTAATAAAAAAATGAAGATTTGTATACATACCAATCATTTCTCTATTTTTCCGTAGCTGCCATATAAACTTCAATTTTTAAGTCACATTTTCTGTACATAAAAGTCTGCATCTTATATGTAAAAATTAAAATAATAATATTTTTGATGTGATTATAAGAATTGAACGGTATAAATATAAATAAATAAATAATTAGTAGGAATTAGATATGTAAATTTATTAGAATCGAGTGTATGTATGTAAATTTTGATGGAAATACTTACAGTGCTGACTGAGTCTCTTGCAGTAATAACCAGGATATCAGCACAAGAAACAACTCCAGGGCAAGCTCTCTCCACCGCACTCTTAATCTTATCAATAACCTCAAACCCCCTCGCTGAATTCTTGTTCGGCTTCGCCTTCTTCTCTCCTCTGAAACCTCCATTATCGTCCAAAAGCAGCGACGCATCACAGCCCTGCAACAACATTAATATCATTTCAACATGCAGCGCCACTACTACAAAGAAAGTTGGGTGGTATGTGTGTATGTAAATGCCCCATGGGCATGAACCTGAACAAAGCAGTCATGGAAGAGGAGACGGAGAAGCGAAGCTCCCATGCGTTTCTCCTTCGATATTGCTTCCTCAACCACCGGCTTAATCGTGCTGAACAGATTTGGACAAGTTTTCGAATAGTAGTCTGTGGAGAGCTGTGCTGAGGAGCTGCTAAGGAAGATGAGCAGTAATATGAAGATTGAAGAAAGGTGGAAAATGGAAGCCATTTCTATTGCTGTTAATTGATGCAGAATTTGATGGTGTTATATATAGAGAGTTTTTTTAGTTAAAAAGAATGGATGGAACAGATGGCTTACGTACCTAATACTATTGATTAATCCTCATGTTTGTTTATTTAGTCGTTGGCATTCATATCAACGTATGACTTTTGCAGATAACTAAACTTACAATGTCAGTACCAGCCGGAAAAAGCTGGAGAAGAAGAGGAGAAGCTACAAAATTTACGATTTGATTATAGATTTATATAATATTTGATTATGTTGCAATCTTATTTTTTTCGATATTAGATTGTTCTTGTTTATAAAATCCAGCTACATTTTTTCCGGAAAACATTTTTTAGCTCACTAAATAGGCTATTTAAGGCTTATCAATTAAGTTGTTTGATACTGTTATTGATTATTCAACTTGATAAGAGCCATTCGGTTAGCTAACAAAATGAGCTTAAAAACCATTTCATCACATCCATAGTCTTAAATAAACTGAGCATGGTGACTACAACAGAGTTTGACAAATGAGCTCTTGCTCAGGCAAAGTCTCACTCAGCTTACCTCAGTTCATTTGCAACCCCTAATTGTAGACATTATTTAGCATATTTGTTTGTGATAATCTTATGCCGCCACCTATATTTTGGAATACATTAACTTATTTTTTTTTCTTTTGTTGGACTCTGTTGGTATTGAAAGTATTTTTATCAGTACAAGGAATGGGCACTCTTGCATTTGTACATTGGTAACGACAGGTGAGTCAGCGGCTATAATTGTAGACTAGCGGCAGCGATGATGACCAACGAGTTGCGGAACAGTGGTGTACAATAATTAGGGTTTGTTTGGGGCAACTGCAGCTTATTAATAAGTTGTTGATAAACAGCTGCATCAAGAATCTACTGATAAACAGTTGCTGAGAATAATCAAAATGGTTGTTTGATTTGTGCTATTGGAAAATAACTATTTTGCAACTGTTTTTTGACAAATAACCATCATGTCATTGTGCAATAATGTTGTTTGTAACAAAACTGTCGTATAAATATATTTAATACTTGATAAACAAAAAACATAATTCAAAACAATACAAAAAATAAGATATACACCAAACTTAACAGTGAGTAACATGATTATTAAAATAAGGAATTAGACTAGTAAAATAACATTTAACTAGACATAATTATTGTTAATCATTTAATCTACATTTTATTTAGAAATGTTTTAAAACCAGCTATTTTTTAGGCTGCGGGTTAAGAAAATTCATGAATAAATTTTTTTTTTTAAATCTTTCTTTCGTTAAAATAATGATTAAAACCTTTCGTCAAACAAACAGCAATCACATGGTTTTTGAAAATGTGACTTAGTACAGTTACGGCTAAAGATATTGTTGTTTTAGCGACCTTATTAAACAAAATTATAAACTACAAATTAAAATTTAGGCATATATTTTCAATAAATATTGATATTGCACATAAAATTTTGATGTAGCATTTACATACATACCATACATCGCATACCTAAGACCTAAAATCTTATATTTATATGCACAATACTTAAATCTTTAATCTACTATGATCTACTTTTTAATTTTAAAAAATAAGAGAAATATTTTCAAGCATGAATTTAAAAATGTAAATATGTGAAATTTAGATGATAGATATGTAAATACATAAGAACCGTGTGGTATGTGTGTAAATTTCCCAATTTTAATTATTATTTTTTATTTGTTCTAGCTGTGGGAGATCATATACTGTTTGCATGCTAGTTGACGCTACTAACGATCTTAAGTCAAAACCTGCCCATTATTATAGCAGTTTTAGGTGATGACCAGATAAAGGAAGAAAATCAGATAATGTATAAATACGTTAATCTATGCATCAAAAATACAAATATGATTTCCAAAGGTCAAAGAAAGAAACATAATCCTGCCCAGCCATTGCATATGTCTTGGTTGGAAGTTGTACCAAACCAATTAAATATTTATTGTGCTTTGAGATAAGCATATATATATAATATATATATATATATATATATATATGGAAGGAAATTTACATATATACATGCAGCATAAATTCTAATGTATTTATATATCTGACACCTAAAATTTGATATTTTTACTTATAACATTTTGTTGTTATAAATTTATGTATGGAAATATGTATTTTAAATTTAAAAAGTTAATAATAATGATGTTATGTAATTTTTAAATTTTAAGTGTTATAAATATAAATATGAAAGTACTTATGAGGTTAGATATGTAAATAGATCAGATTTAAATTGTGTGATATGTACGTAAATGCTTCTCACTTATGTATATTATTTGGACTGTCCATTCATCTGCAATCATTTAGAGCTTTCTTTATTATTATAGGAAGAGTAGTAGTGCATCAAATTACATTTAAAAAAAAAAAAAAAAACTAGAATCACAATTTCTTAAGGAGTTATGACTATGCGTCAATATAATTTTTTCTTAAAGCAAAAAATTAATTAATAAAAATAAAAAAATACAAAAAATATTAAATTTTTTGATATTAAAAGAACAGTTTAAAATACTTTGAGGATGAGTAATAGATAAGTAAATAAATAAAAGGTTCGAAGTAATATGAATTATTTATGGAAAAATCTCCTTCTGATTATTGATAGATTGTCTCGATGTAAGACAATACTAGCCACTGGAGGAGAAAAATGAGGACAAATTGTAGAATATTTTAGGTAGGAGAAGAAGATGACAAAAAAGAAAGAAGCAACTTTTTCATCAATCCTTTTTTCTGTGGAGCACTTTTTTGTACTGTGGGTACAGTATATAGTAACATATGTATATAGATTAGTCGAGTAGAGGCTGTTACATCCCCTCTTAAGTTGATGGTTTCGGTTGGAAGCATCAGCTTGACATTGAGTTGCTGAAATCGTGAATTGGAGAGAGCCTTCGTGAATATATGGATTAGCTGATCTTGAGTGGTAAAGTGATGAACGATGATGTAATTTTGTTGAACACAGTCACATATGAAGTGACAATTAACCTCAATATGTTTGGTTTTGGCGTGGAACACTTGGTTGTAGAAGAGCACTATAGAAGAGGTGTTACCACACTAGAGGATGGTCGGGTGAGGTTGGGGAATATCGAAGTCAGCCATTAGACATCAGAGCCAGATGATATATGTGGCTGCGGATGCACGGGCACAATATTCGACCTAAATGAATAGTAAAGGCACTTGAAGATTTTGAGGTAATCATAAGATGAGGGATGATGGTGAAGTAGTTCTTAAGGGCATTTTGAGGTGGTGGTTTTGGATGGTAGGTGGTTAATGAGGTATGATAAAGTGAGGAGAATATCTGTCAAAAATCGACCTTATACAACTCAAATACGGCAATAGATTATATAAAGTCAAGTGCACAACAGATTATTTAATCCAAAATTTATTTGAAAGTAGTTTTTTTTCTTCTAATTTTCATTACACAAAACAAATAAGTCACCGATAATAATATAAAAATAAAGTTAAAGATCATCATTATTTCATTTTTCTTATATACATCAATACTATTTACATCTAAAACATTTATATACATTGATCATGATCTTATAATAATCCTAACAAAACATATAGATTCATCATCATCATAAAATACATATATAAAATATACATATATCAGCAAGTACTAGCACTTCACCCACTGGATTCTTACCCTTTCTTGAAAACATGTAAAAGCCATAAGAGTAAGCGAACAACTCAATAAGTTACACAAAAACTACCATTGAAATTAATATATGAAAATAGAACAATATGTATGATTGTATTATAATTATATTATGTATGCTAAACAAGTAAACTGTAGGTCATTGAACATGAATATTTATATTATAAAAAGGTGCCCACAATTTAGTATCAAATTATAATAGTAGCAATAGAATAAAACATATCATCACACATATATTATACAAGCTAGGTGATCTAATAAATCATATTTGATGTTATTTTTGTACCAATAACATCAAAAAATTTATACAATATTATATTATATCATGTCAAGAAAAACTGTCATTATAGTCAACTAGGTGGCATAATACATGGGAGTCATCACCACCAGCCCATCAGTACTCATATCATATCATATTCACCCCTTATAACTCTCAACAGGTATCATGTTTACACCACTAACACATTTAAATGAAAGCTCATTAGCCTATCCTCTTGCACAAGGTATCATATCTCAATCAATCTAAATCATAGTAGCAAACATTTCGTGTATACACACATTCCACAATATCATAACATTTTCAAGAAAATATAATATACTCGACATCACAATGTATATGTAAAATATGCATGTAAAAAAAAGGTGATCCAAAGTATGCAATGATATATATATATATATATAT